>NC_056733.1:140227268-140309768 GCF_019279795.1 Protopterus annectens
TGGGGTGAAGGGGGGCCAAAAACTTTTTGGGGAAATGCCCCCCCCTTTTGGCCCCAAAATTGGGGCCCTTTAAAATTTTTTTTGGGGGCCACATCCAAGGCTCAATTTTGCAGTATGTCCTTTTGAAATATTTGGGGTAGGTTTTTTTGGGGTAGACAGTCAACATTGCATCAGCTAAAGGCCCATGTTAGTATAACACGTCCCTGCATTGGGACACCATTACCATACTGTAGATTGGAAAAGACACCATTGTGTTACACATGCATACATGTCATTCAACATGTCAGCAGAAGACATGTCATACTACATGTGATTGGCAAGGTCATATGCCACACAGCAGGCTGGTGTACTGTAAACCTGTGATGGTCTGTGGCACCACTGTAAAGTAGGGACAGCCATATCAAACATGTGTACAGCCACATGCACAATGTCTACACTCAGCTCAGGGTAGGCGGAATAATGTTGGGCAGACTTGCACTGCTTTGGGGGAGATATGCAAGTTAGGGCTCAGGCATAGTATGCAGTTGAGATACCATACTGCTTATGTCCTCACACATAGGGGCGGTGGCCAACACAAAGCATCAGTGGCAGATGTACAAAGGTCGGCGATGGTCCGTTAACTTGCGGTGCATGTTGCACACACCATGGCAATTCAGTGCAACAGTGCAAAGTGCATGCATTGTGTTGCAGGTATGAGGCATAGGCTACTAACACAAATGGTGCAATACAGGTATGTATGCTAACTACAACTATAATTATGTAAGGTGCATACTGTCTGCTATACCACATGCATGCTGTTGTGTGCAACTCAGGGATGTATGATGACTACCACTATAATTGCCTAAGCTGAAACTATAATTGTCTAAGCTGAATGCCATCTGCCATATCACCTGCATGTAGCGTGTGTCTGTGTGTGTGTCTGTGTGCGTCTGTGTGTGTCTCTGTCTGTGTGTGACTCTGTCTATGTGTCTGTGTGTGTCTCTGTGTGTCTTTGTCTGTGTGTCTGTATGTGTGTGTGTGTGTGTGTGTGTGTGTGTGTGTGTGTGTGTGTCTGTGTGTGTGTGTGTGTGTGTCTGTCTGTGTGTGTCTGGTAAAACTTGTAATGTACAGTTCTTGTCTTCCCCTCACAGGTGTTGATGTAGGTGCATTGTTCTCCTACGGTCCACCCAATGTTAGTGTCACCACAGACTCTAGCAGTGATGATGATAGTATGATTGAGGCACAGTCAGGGTTGTCAGGGGCTGAATCTGTGCCATTGGTTGCCATTCCACCTGTCTCCCCCTCATCCTTGCACACAGTTCCCCTGCCTGCACATACCCCATCACTACCGGCCATAAAGCAAGGACAGTTGGCAGGTGGTAGCATGGAACAGGGAAGTGTGGTGTCTATGGAGGGTGAGCCTTCACACCATGCTCCCAGTCAACAGACTGGTGATGCCCACACAGCATGTGCCCAGCACTGCTCGTAGGAGGACCAATCGCCAGCATGCCCCTGCGGGACCAAGCACATCAGCTGGAGTCACCAGGCACATGTTTTGGGCTGTAATGGAGGTACAAACACATGCTGAATGGCACAACAGAGATGGTCTGAGGCTTCAGAGGGCTGCTGTCCATTCATTAGCTGACAACATCCAGGCACTTGCAAATGCTCACCATCATTTTGCAGATGTTTTGGATAGAAGATTGGGTGATTTGGTGGGAGTCCTTGACTGCAGCATGTCAATCCTCGAGCGTGGAATGTCTGTGCTGGAACACCTGGTGAGAGTGAGGCATCAGGCACATGGATGTAGGCCAGCTACATCACCTGTCGAAGGTCTACGTGAACATGCTACTGCACATGCCCGCTCCCATAGTAGCAGTAACAGCAGCAGAGCTACTGGTGCTGTGCAGTCCACACCAGGATGCAGCAGGCCACGTGCATGTGGTCCTAGATGGTCCCAACAGGGACACGATTCCAGTGGACATGTGTCATCAGACGGTACCCAATCTGGACCTCTGCCTGGTAGTGTCCGTGCAACTCCTGGCAGACACAGGCCACATGGCCATGGCCGGACACTATGAACTGTGACACGTGCCTTGTACAGTCTGCAGCTGTCAATATTACCCCTGTGTAGGCCAGCCTCATGCCAGACCTGTGTGCATGCATACACACACACTGGAAACAAATGTAGGCCACGTCAACACACACATGCATAACATCCACACACACATCCAATGATATCACAGGCCCTAACACACACACATGATGTCATCTAATGGCACAGCCTAAGCCTGTGGCAAACATTATCACCCTGTGCATATGATGATGCCTATGCCGCATCCCTGTCATCCACACCATCGTTGCAGGGACATGTTCATATGGTCTGATGCACAGGGTGAACATACTAGGTAGACAATTGTAGATTAATATTGTTGTGTAGTGTTGACAGGCAGCAGACATGACATGTATTGCAGTTTTAGAATGCATTTTATATGTTTGACAGCATGTATCATGTGTAACAACACTAACAGCATGTTGATCCTGACATTCTGCCTTCCTCTTTCAAGTGTAGTTGCATGTACTGGGGGATATTGGTGTATGCAGGAGTCCCATATGTACATGTTAACTACTCACAGGTCAATATGACAATAGCTGCATGCACTTTGTAGCTTCCACATCACAGATATATTCTCCCATGTTTCAATTATGTTTACTGTTCTAATGATCCAAGAGCATGATAGCTGTGTAGTAAGCTACTGTGTTCAGAGCCATCGCATCCATAGTGGGTGACATCACGGGTATAGTTACCTGGAGTGCGGAGTGGGTAAAAGTGTGGTATGCTGGATGACAAAATTAAAGGCCAGTGGAAATAGTGGCATCTCATTAGGAAGTAGTAATACCCATTGCCATGGCAGCATGCAAACACAGACACACCCACATGCTCAGGGATTCTAGACACAGTAACACACACTCTGACACACACACACAGTTGCCAGTGTTTTGATGTCAACCCCTGCCTGTGTGCATATCATCATTATAGTACTACGCAATTACAAGTTGCACCACAGAGATTACACATGTACAGGTAGTTGGAATGGCCTAAGATCGAGGACATCGACAGGGATACTACAGTGCAGTGAGTGTATGTGGGGAGGGGAGTCCATCAGTAGGCTATGTAACAACAGATCACACCCCAGGGTGTACATGTTAACAGGCAGTTAGTATGCCCTTCTACGATTGATGTTTTCAAAAGGGATGCTAGACTGCTTTGAGTGGATGGGGGGAGGGGGGCATTAACATTCCTCTATGGTAAAATACAGCCACACTCCAGGAACCAGACAGCCATCCAGACGGACAGCCACACACACACACACACACACACACACACACACACACACACACATACACACACCAGCATTCACAAAGATATACACCTATATCACACACATACAAACACTTTACATGTGTGTGGTTTAACCACCTGCCTATGGATTTCTTTCTACACTTCACTCTGTACTGGTGTCACCAACAATGTTCAGGAGAGTGACAACATGTGGGATGTATTCCCAACCATAAGTGACATATATAGACACACACCCACACAGGCCAGTACTGTGAATCAAACACATGGCTATCTCATGATAGGTACTTCAGCAGTACAGCACTATCACATCCGGTACAATGCTTACTTACTCTTTCCTATGACAACTGTGCTTACATATGCACAATATATGCACAGGGGAGGTATTACTATTACAGGTGTCATGGGGTTTGCCTTCGGTGTCACCCTTACAGCATTCTACATTGTCTGTCTTCCACTTCAATTAACAAAACCTGACTTAACGGTACACAGGTTATTGTAGGACTGGTTGTAACACACCAGTGAGCTATCCTCAGTAATCATTCATCTGCAAAAAAGCCCCACCACTTAGTAGTCATGTCCAAACATCCATCCATACCTCATGTACGGCTTACTGTACTTAGAGCATTTCACCATATACATTTGGCAATGTTGAGGCTGTATTGCAACAGCATGATGTACTAAGACAACAGTCACCTTCAGACATCAGACACTGCACACACATGGAATCTACACAAACAGCAATACATGTACACATATGCGGTCTACATCAGTATGTGCACTAGCAGGTCAAGAGGATACATTCCACACCTTCCCCACACCATGTGTGAAACATAGCTGAGCATTACACCATAATGGATGTTGTATTCATGTACTGGTAGGACACCACCACTTTCACTGAGTAGCCAAGTGTACATATATGACAACAGTACATATCAGCGTGACACACACAGCATTATTCTATGTCTTGCTCGTTCAAACTGTTACTTGACAGTGCCATGATGAGGAAAGGGCACTGTAATGGTCAACAGTGAGCACATCATATTTGCCATGCACACCTCATGTGTACTGGGAGAGTGCCAGCAATGTGCTCTGTTAGAGCTAGGCAGTACACTCATTCAAGCATGTGTGAGGTCTGTGGCTTGTAAACATCTCACCCAACATGTACTGGCTATTGTGGTACTAAGGCTAATGTCTAGACAGCACACAGCATGTATGGCTTGCAATTGTTGACATGGGGTATATGTAGGAGCTGTGGCCACACATGGCTGTACATGTCATGAACATATCACCTGTGACTACTCAGGAACATACAGTGCAGAGCTGGATTTCCCTGATTCTGTTAATACAGTCTTTGTGTAGGTCCTATGGTCCTGTTATTCGGGAATGTTTGTAGGCATTGCATTAGGTGGACATGTCTAAAGACATATATGCCACATGGGGTGTTGTATGATATGATAGGTGTCATTGGTGACCAGTAGAGAGGGGATATTACCTCTGTCAACATAGATACCAAACATTATGTACTGTTAGCATGCTATCTGCCATGTGCATGTGTGTAATGACTGTAGCCACCTGTATGTAGAAAGTTAAACGAAAGCTATGGTAATGTAATATATGTTGTATGAGTGTGGGATGTACATATCCAGGGCAGGTATGGTTAGGTCATATCCAACCATGAGGGAGTTGGTTACTGGTGTACAGCAACAGTCGACCGTGTTAATGCTGACAACATCTGAGGGACCCTGTTATGTGTACAACTGAGCAGATTACAAACAGTGGTATTATTGCATTGCATAA
The DNA here is from genome assembly GCF_019279795.1 of Protopterus annectens. Classification (NCBI taxonomy): domain Eukaryota; kingdom Metazoa; phylum Chordata; order Ceratodontiformes; family Protopteridae; genus Protopterus; species Protopterus annectens. The sequence goes on from NC_056733.1 coordinate 140,232,409, forward strand.
CACATTATGCAGCTGTGTCTGTACATGGGTACGTTGCACAGTTGATGTAGGCCTAGGTACAGTCCACCAATCGAGGATTATCTGGTGGTCTACCATACTATGTCATACCACATATGGATGTGTGTTGGTAGTCTGTATATGACGATACAACCTAAAATGCAACATTTGCCACTGTCACCTGTACCTGACTCATCTTGGATGCGTTATGTCAGAGTAGTGGTCCTTACATGTGAGTAGCCTTTATGAATATGTGTATACCACCACCTGGTATGGTCCATGCTACTATTATGGCCAACATGCCTGGATCTGAGTTATATGGTGGTAGTGCAATTGTGCATTACAGTGCCTTCGGCCAGGTGTTCCTCACTGCACAGATGTCGGTATTCCCCATTGTAGGTTCTACATTGAGCTAATGGATTACTAAAGCCACACATCTAGCATGGGTTAGCATAGGCATCCAATGCAATTGTCATGCAGGTTTCAGGGTGTTATTTCTGTGTGAAGGACATTTGCCTTTGAATACGGCTATATGGGTAAATGTGACCTAGGTATTATCCAACCACATGTGTAACATGGATGCATTTGCTCTTTGTTGAAGGCTCGTCGTTCGGTAATAACAGACCAGAATGACAGACACTTGACGACCTCATAATAATAGCAGGACATTGGGTCATTGTTTTGGTCTAGCAGTTGCCACCCATACCATGACATCACTATGTGTGGCATTAATGTGCTTGGTAGCAAGTGTCCCATGTAAGGTGACGGACAGCGGCAGAACTTGTGTATTTGACCAATGTGAGATATACTTAAGGTAGCAGTCCTGCTAATAATGACAACTACTACCACAGCCGGGACAGGTCATCTTGTCACCTGCACCTCAGTACCATTACACAAGGTGGCTCACACATTATGCTTGCACATGCCACTGTTCCACGTATAATGCTACTGTCCACAATCTGCTATCAATGTATGCCTTTCAGGGCAGCAAGGTGTGTGACACATGCTGTAGGTAGCAGCTGCCTGTGTGACCCAGGTAACCTATTGTCTGTCACTTCCACACATACATGACTGTGTATATGTAACATATATATGTCAGTACTTCATGTTCATGTATGCATGTGTATCACACAGCACAGACACAGATATATCATTTACAGGCCACATACAGGTATCAGGTAGTAAACCAGTATGATGTGCATATATACTGACAGGTAAGATGTACCTAACTGTAAACCTGTGTGCTTACAATAGGAGTCCATTACAACATGTTCTGTACATGTAAGTGTTTGAGCATGCACATTGTGGCCTTCAGTGGTTAGAATCAGTTCATCCAACAAGCCCTTTGTTACTAAGTGTATGACCATGCCCAGCATAACCTTGTGTACTAGTAGTCAGGCTTACACATGTATAACGTCTTTTAGCACACCATGGTAGCCATCTGTGGTGACCGGTGTCTACAATGTATTACATAGTTAGGAATTATAAAGAATACACAGTCAAGTACAACTACAGTTGGGTATGTTATTTCTCTGTGCCACTGTCAAGCAGTGACACAGAAGTGTTCAATGGGGTGTAGGTCCATACCCATCATTCTCCCACCCTAACTCCTCAATCCCTGGGGTAGATTACATTAGTCATCCTTCCCCACCACAAACTCTGCATACACAACAACCATCCCTTCTCTGGTGAACTGCTTATGATTTAAATGTTATAACACAAGAGCTGCCTCTGTTTTGTGTACACGTCAGTTCCTTTGGAACCTTTCTGTGTCACAAAGGGCATACTGATGTGTTTATATGTATATATATATATATATATATATATATATATATATATATATACATACATATATATATATATATATATGTGTGTGTGTGTACACATCCCATAGGTACACATATATATATATATATATATATGTATGTATATATATATATATATATATATATATATATATATATATATATATATATATATATATATATGTAGGTATGACAGTTGTACAGATGTAGACTTGTCTTTTTTGTTTCACAGAGTACAGTACATTTAAGGGAACTGTACATATGTACACAAAGGCACTGTCCCATTTGTTTTCAGTACTGTAGAATACCTGTAGTAGGATGTGCATTATAGACTCCATGCAACATGTGTACAACTGAGATGGCTTAGTGGTACGTCCAGTAACCTCAGTGTGCATGGTCCAGGGTTCCAGACCTGCAAGCCTTGTTGATACTGTCAATTAGGACTGCATAAGGCACTTTTAAGCAGGTGTAATTGTGTTTTCATGAAAGTAAGCAGCGGGTACACACAAGTAACAGACATGTACAACCCGTGGTACACATGGAATGCCCTTGTTTGGCAATCCTGCTGATGTCACCCACCTATGTATACACTTCTGGGACTGCTGTAACCCAGTATTCTCTGTAGCGTGTGCTGTAACGGCGTATTGCTGTAGTGTGATCAACTAGTCAGATAGGGGTTCCGTTCCAAGACAGACCAAGTGCGTGTGTGTGTCTCTGTCTGCCTGAGACAGAAACAGTGCTTTTTAGAGTATGCACACTTTTTACAATTCACATGACCACCTTTGGCAATCCTGCTAATGTCACCCACCTAGACATGCACCTCTGGGACTACTGTAACCCAGTAATCTCCGTAGCATGTGCTGTAACTGTATAATGCTATAGTGTGATTCACTAGTTTGGTAGGGGTTCTATTCCAGGACATGGCAGGTGTGTGTGTGAATTTGACTGTCAGAGTCTGGGTGGAGGTGGCTGTGAGTGTCTAATCACTGGACATGTTGGGGAGCGGATTTTGTAGTTTTCCTATATGGTGTCCATCTTATATGTCACAATGTCCACCTAACGAGGAGTGCAGATGTCAGTCAGCCAAGGAACTGTGTTGGCAAGCCATACACCTACATCTGGCAAAAGGCCTGGTGAACAAAGTATGCAACCCTACTATTACCCGGAATACGTCTTGAACCCATGTGTCATACACAAACACACTCGCCTAGAATACCCCGCTATGTTGCTAGTACCCTGCACATTGATAGCAGATAGTAGGCATGGTGTGATTGCAGTGGGCTGCAGAGGGCATGGTACCCTGTACAGCAGTACAATAGGCACATAATTGCGGACAATGTGCCTTCACTATGTTCCCCACTGGATGCCTGTAACATATGTGGTGCCATCAAATGTGTTCCACAGATGCCATACAATGCCTTACACATGTGCCCTGTATGGACCGATGCCACTGACACCAGGGAATACCTGTATCATGCTATCAATGCAGGTGCAGGGTCAACCTGCTGACTATAAGCAGGTTCTGCCACACCAGGCCAGTATTGGCATATCAGAGGATAATGGTCTGTGTACACAACATGTGCCAGCCAAACCAGGTACACCTGTACATGTCACTGTACATTATTGTGGGGCATGCACATCCCAGGCAATGTCCATGTCAAGGACTATCAAACACAGACATGGCATGCATTGCAAAGCTATGGCCATACACAATGGTAACCAGGATGTCAGGACAGTTCATACAATACCCATTTGTGTGGGACATTGCAGACACTACACCCCTGTGCCACACTGCACACCATTGTCAGGTGGTGTGATGCCAAGAATTACCCCTCACCCAGTCTTGTGCAGCCATCTTGCACAGCCAACCACTATACACCCATGAAGCAATGCACACGTGCATGTCAGTACTGGCACCTTGTGTCTGCATGGGGGGTATGATGCTCCCAACCACAGTCACTCCCAGTATAACTCCTATTGGCATACCAACAGATGTCAAACACGTTCACATGCTCTAGCCCATAGAACATCCGGATATCCCCTGTGGTGCATGTAGTACCTGTGCATTACTGCAGTGTGGCAAACTAAGTGGTTTGGGAGTGTATATGTGGGCCTGGCAAAGAGTGTCAATGTGAGTCCATTAGAGAGTGTGGCTGTGTTGACAATGACATCCGTTCATATGGACAGCCATGTGTGATACACCTAATGTCTGTCTACTATATCTCTGTTGCAGATGTTGCACACCAACACACATATATGTTCTTATGGCACACCAACATGTCAGCTTTGTGGCACATGGAGTAACTGCATGCACTTGTAATAGTAATGACTAGTCAGTCAGGGGTTTGAACCCCTGTACTGGTAGGTGTGTGACAGACTTTGCTTAGGTTTTAGTCTCCAAGCCCTTCTCTGATGTACTTTGCCTCTGTCTGTCCCTCCCACACAACCTCTGGTGGATGTGGAGATGTACACCTGCTCAGCAGCAGCTTGTTTATTTTAAGTGATGGTCATGTTCAGGGGATGGTCTATGCACCTATTGCAGTCCTCCTCTAGCTGATTGCATGTGGAACAGCTGCAATAATGTTCCCATAGCCATTCGCATGAAGAACACAGTACAATATCTAAGAAAATCATGTTGTTGTTTGCCCATGACAGTCACTGTGAGTGGTACCTGGATCTGGTGTTTGGTAAACGGCATCACAGATGATATCTGGATGTTCCTCAAACTACATACACAGTGGGAAATAGCCTAAAGACAAGAGAGTGATGTGCCAGACATGACTACAGCATGTAAGTGTAGCTATGCTTCATTGAGACAACAGCCTGTTTAACAAGCTGTGTGGGGTAATGGCTATTCTGCATGTTTTAAAACTGACAAGACAGTGCTCTGTTTGTGAGGGACCCCCCTCTGTAGGGACATCCGGTGACTGGTCAGTGTGTGGAACCATTAGTTTCCTGTGTTACTCACTGAACACAAATCTGTGAACAGCAGGAGCATAGTGTGAGGATTGCAGCCAGTACATGGTGATAGTGATGAGTTACTGCCATCGCATCCCTGACTGGACATATGTCACATGAAACAGTGGTATGACAGACACTGTCTGGGGTTCTCAGTGACATGCCAATAATGCACCACTGTTCATAGCTGCTGTCACAAGTCTTCTACATGTTGTACAGATGTCATGCAGTATATATGCATGTGTTGTGCTCTCTCTGCAACTGTATACCATCTGTTGTGTTGAGTTGATGGTCATATCTATGCATGCTGTTGTAAGTAATCCTGAATGCTGTTGGCTATTACTAAGCCATATCTGTGCTTAAACTGCAACACCATAAGCTGCATGGGTTTGGAGGTCCCACCAGAACCTCCTGTCCCACTTCAGCTGGCCATGGCACTGGGCACCAGCACATCTGGGGCCCAGCCTTGGACCTCCATCTCTGTTGGCTCTGCACCACCTTCTGTTGGTACTGCCACTGAGGATGGGGCTTGTTCCCCCTGGGAGCAGGTCCAGACAGGGACATGTCCGCTTTCATATAGTCCTGGACGTGGTGTGTAGGGGGCACAATAAGGGGTTTCGAGGCCAGATATGCCAGCTCAAGGGCACAGTCTCACATTTACAGGGTGAGGCTGCCCCTCCTAGACAGCCCCCAGCACTGCCACCTTTGCAGCTGTTTTGGTGCAGTGGTGGCTGCCCATGGCTGGGGACCTCTGTCCCACTACTTCCATCTTGGGGCTCATGGGCTTGTGAATGCCGAACACCCCTCCCCATCTGAGGTGTATCCCCCCCACATGTGTTATATACTGACCCTGTATGCTGTCTTGTCTGTCATCCTACCCTACCTATTCTCCATGAGCATACCTACTCTCCTTCCCTCACATCCCACTCTCACCCTATGGAAACAGAAGGTGAATCGGTTCCTAGAACAACATTTGCCCCATACATAGCTTTCCATTTCACACACGTGTCCACTGGACACATGTAACCCTTTTAATATGTGTCACAACATACTCCAGTTGTCCTCACCCCTGTCTCTCAAGCGCACAATCCTAGTATGCACATGACTCCTAAATGTTCCAGGTACACGTGATGCAGATGACCCTATTGTACACATAACACTACCAGTCCCTCTATGGTTACCCCATGTACCGTTATCATGATGATGATTTCACACAGCACTTTGCAGGAGTACTGTTATCACATAATGATTGGACAGGAACTGTTGTGTTAATGTAAATAACATGCACAGAGTGATGTACATGTCTGTCTGAGGAAGTCTTGATATTACATAGGATGACACCACTACATAATACAGGTGATGTTGGTGTTTCCCTTTTCATTCCTTTGTAATGCGTTGTTGTCACCTGGGATGTTCCTGATATGTATACATATACATACATATATATATATATATATATATATATATATATATATATATATATATGTATTTTTTATATGCTGGCCATAAACACTCACACATACATCTACATGATGGAATACATTTCCTATACTGTTGAAAGACTGCGCTGGATGATATGTTTGTGATAAGGTCCAATGTCTGTATATCTGCCATGGCTTAGTGGTAAATCGCAATAGCTGTGTGTGGAGGGGTCGTGGTTTCAAGCCTTGCAGAGAGCGTTTATTTTGTTGCTGGCCAGAGCAAGGCCATTGGATACAGTGTGATTAAGGCACATTAAAGCAGTTGTGAGCAGGTGTGTGTGGGTTTGCACGGTGCTAAGCAATGCTAACCTCTGGTTTCCGTTTCTTACACTCAGTTAGCCTTTACATTGCTTTACCAGTGTAATACTCGCATACTGGTGGCCAAACAAGCTTACACCCACTTGCTCCCGCACTTGCAAATGCACTGCATTTGGTGTTTGCATCTGACACTCACACCCCTGGGTAGGAGTGAGGACTACGATATTACCTTGTGATGCCTATTACATTGGGAATGGCTGCCCATTAGGCGACAGCATGCTGTTCGACTGTATGAAATCCATGGCCTGTCCAGAGTTTGATTCATATCATTGGTGTGTTCCTCTTGCAATCTGCATCTGTCTGGCTAATACATGGGAACTGACACTCTTCAATACAAACAAGTAATGGGTATTGGAACCCACATCCTTCAGTCGAGTCATGCTACTGCATACCTAATATTCTATTATCTTTCTAAGGTTGTCAGTGGAATATGTACTTTCTGTCCCTATCAGACCTCTCATACGATTGGGGAAATATACAAACTGAATCAGGGATACAGCATAACAACATCAGGGACACATTTAAATTATTGGTGCTATTAACCTGACACATTGACAGACTCATACCATATGAATTCAGACACATTGTCTAAGGTAAATGATGTTTATAACTCTTAATTGCTGTTGTTATTCATTACGTGTAATTCACCACCTTTCCTCCATATGTCACTAGTTTTAGGAGAGATTATGTAGGCAGAGTTAGAAATGTAGTCGAAATCTGGGACGTCCCTGAAAATCGGGGACAGTTCAGAGGTACGGTCCCTATTTGTTCCCCCAATGGTATATGTCCTGTCCAGTGGATGTGTTCTTAGGGGTTGATAGGTATGGACATCAGTTATGCCCATTTCAGAATATTACTTACATCCCCGGGGTGGTCCTAATACGACTTTACCAGCCAGCACCTGCACGCCTAGGCCCATAACTGAATGCCCATAGTTCCCCCACCTGCCACTCCTCTACAGCTCTCATCCTTACTGTGGGTGCAGGTGGGGTATAAACACACCACTACACACTGCCCACTCTCCCCATGTCGGGGCACATTTCGTACATTGTGTTGACCCATGGGTAATCAGGCTTGCACAACCTACTCGTCCACGTACATCTACAGGCTGGTTTGATAAGTCATTACCGGGACTGCCTCACATCATTAATTTTTGGTGTCCCACAAGGGACATTGATGTCTATTTTTCAGGATTAGACCTGGCAGGTATCTCCCACTAGTAGTATCCTGCCAGTGGTCTGGAAAGCAGTGGTGCGTTTACCTTTATTGTGTGTCTGTATGTCTCACTGGCCAAGCTGGGGGGGTGGGGGGTTGATGCTACGTGTTACACGTTTGTTTATTGAATCCCTCACCCCCATATGCATGCCCTGTGAACATATGTTACTCGTAACTGCTGTATCATATCCTAGCTATATACATGTGTATATTTAGAGTCACATATATATGTATCTATGTACATTACTATATACAGATATATCTGTATATGTATGCATACATCTATATTTATATTTTGCTGTCTATCAATATATATATATATATATATATATATATATATATATATATATATGGTTCTACCTGACTTCGTCGACAGCGCAGAAGACCGACATCGGAATTCGGAGCTCCAGAAGATCGAAATCGAAGAAGACCGACGCGAATCGCGAGTGGCAGAACATCGACAGTGCAGAAGACCGACACGACGGATGACAACACCAACGCCGAGGATGCCGACATGGGGAAAGGCTGTGTGAGTATGTAGTGACGGACGTTAGGGTGCGAGGCAGGTAAGTGTGGAGATTGACGGTCTGTGGGGATAGGGGTGGGTTATGAGTTAGGGTTAGGAGCGATAGGGTGGGGTTAAGTGAGTTAGGGTTAGGGCCATAGGGGTGGGTTAAGTGAGTTAGGTTAGGGGAGCCAGGGGTGGGTTAAGTGAGTTAGGGTTAGGCGATAGGGCGGGTTAAGTGAGTTAGGGTTAGGAGCGGTAGGTAAGTGTGCAGTGACGGACCTTAGGGTTAGGTAAGGTTTAGTGTGGGCTTGTAAGGATTTTGGTGTGCTTGTGTTGTGTGTGTGGTTTGTGGAATGGGGATGTGTTTTGTTTTTAATTGTTATTGTGGTGTGTGCAGTGTATGTGGTTTCGTGTTTGTGTACCGTCGGTTATTTCGTTGGCGGTTATGTGTGGTTTCGTGTTTATGGACTGTCGAATATGTGGTGTCGGTGATGTGGTTGTCGGTGTTGTGTGGTTTCGACTATGTCAGGTAGAACCATATATATATATATATATATATCACAACATATGGGTCTATGGGTGTCTGCATATGTATATATTTATATGTGGGTTTGTATCTGTATTCTGTCTCGGTATGCAAACATTTGTACTACAGAGAGGGAGAGGCTTATCTCTATGTCGCTATGGGTAGATATACACACACATACCTGTACATATATATGTCTACATCCGGTTATTCCGTTCCTTGCCATATAGATTACACTTTGCTGCAGTTGGACTCATAGTGGGTGTGGCTGCTAGTTGGGCGACGCCTCTGCCCAATGAACTCATTCACTTACATCCATAGGGCTGTCCATATAGGCACAAATCAGCCAACACCTGCACACCTAGACCCATAAGTAGCTGCCCATAGTACCCCAATCCTCGCATCCTCCACAGCACCCACCCTTACACTGGGTCCTGGTCTGTTCTGGACACACCACTACACGCTGCCCACTCTCAACTTCACGGGACCCATTTCATACAATTGTCTCAGCTCATGGGTCATCAGGGTTTCCCACCCTTGTATTTCAAGTCTGTATACACCGTGGCCAAAATGGCTGGTCTGTCACCTTCTTTTGGTCTTGGCAATTATTGGGGTGTCCTGCAAGGGCCGCTCCAGTCTCTGATCCAAGATTAGAACTCATGGCTGCTCTGTGTACCCAACCGGTTGTATCCTGCCTGTGGTCTGGAGAGCAGTGAACTCTTTACATTGTTTGCATGTATGTTTCCTGTGTCCAGCTGGTGGGGGGGGGGGTGGAAGGGCATGTTACGTGTTTCATGTTTCTTGCTTGGGCTCCTCACTTCCATTGGCATAACCTGTGAGCATATATCATTCTTGTGTGCTGTTTCCTATCATAGCTGTTATCTGTGTATATGTACGCGCACACACATACACACACACACACACACACACACACACACATATATAAATGTATATATATATATATATATATATATATATATATATATATATATATATATATATATATATGGGTCTACTGTATAAGTTCGAAAATACACTTCTTTGAACTCACACAGTAGACCCTGGGTTATGCGAAAGTTCACTTAATCAAAAGTGCACTTTGCAAAACCCACTTCAGCGAACGGGCTACATACTGCCGTTTAGTGCAGTAGTCACGGACCTTAGGGATAGGGCACGGATCATGGTAAGGGGATAGCTATTAGGGTTATCCCCTTACCATGACCCGCACCCTAACCCTAAGGTCCATGACTACCGCAAAACAGTGGAGGACATAGCATGTTTTCCTACTGTCCTCCACTGTGGTGTGATCCATTCGTAGAAGCTGAGTTCATGAAAGTACACTTTCGAATAAGTGCACTTTCGCGTAACTGAGCAGTATACTGCTCTTTTTCAAATACGTGGTATTCGCTGAAAAGCAGTAGACCCATATATATATATATACATATATATATATATACATATATATCTACGTATATGTATATGTCTGCAACAATATATATATGTGTGTGTGTGTGTGTGTCTGTAAAGCAATACATACCCCACGCAAACGCACTTACACATGCGTACTGGTGTTTATATATGCTTGACCTGCTTACTAGTGCCTTATTCATTATGACACTGACACGTCACTCCAGTTACCTTTTAATTGATATTTTGCAGGTTATACAGTGGACAGATGTCACAATATGTTCATGTACAGATTACCGATGGTAATTGGTATGTGATACAGTGGGAGTCGGTACGGGAATGTCTGTTCGTTAAGGGGTTGCTCTAACCAATGCACTATTGCTGTGCTGCTTCATTTGCATATATACCCATATACCCATGGCTCCTGGTTCCCCAAACACACACCCCAACACCTCCCTAACACTGATGTCATCCATTCTCCGGTCGGATTCACGGTGTATCCAGACCACTACACATTGTCCACTCCCTACTCCTATAGACCCATCCCATCGGTTGACTCATTCCACGTATCCTCAGACCAAAGAATACTATTCACAATTTTTGTGTTGTCCCACATGTGACATGCATGTGTTTATGTCAAGATTAGACTCTATACTTCATTACATCCTTACTCCCATTAACATGACACTACAATTAATTAATATGTATGACTATGTGGTAACGCACACGTTACACATGAGAGCCTAATTATGTACGTGTTTGGCGTATTTCTTTTACAAATAGACTGGTGTAGTAATTGGCGTTGCCGTAGCAGGCAGATCACAAGAATGATTCCATTTGTGGGGAGTCCTCACATTTGATTATTGTCAGCACAGTACTGACTTTGGACATTGTACACACTTATGCGTTTTAGCAGTTTCGTCCCGTCCCTCTTCTGCACAGCCTATTATTCTACTGTCGAGGTTTGTAAGTGCACATGCATGTTAATTATGTCTGCAAATGGAATGCATGTGTTACAGAGAATGTACTTCTACTTGTCTGCATGTGTGTATGCATAAATACCTATAACAAACTCGCTGACCTCCACGGGGCGGGCCAGTTAGAACCGGGCCATCCAACCCTGGCATGCCTGGCTCCATACTTTCATACCCATAGTTCCTACACCCAACCCATGTTCAAAATACCCACATACCTTCCATTGTCCACTTGTTGTCGCAGCCATGACACACCTCCACACATTGCCCTCTCCAGAGTGTTAGGGGCCCTACACGTATGTTGTCCCACCCCATGTATTCTCAGGCTCTCCCACCATTTAGTCCTTGAACATACCTGCCCTTGCTTGTGTAATGGTCGGAAGGCCAAATGGTCTATATAATTTTTGGGTAGTCCCACCAGGGACTACCCTCTGTATGTAAAGTAGACTTAGCAAATCAACAATGTTACTCCCACTGGTATTATCCTTCCTGTGGTGTGAGTAGCAGTGCTTTGCTCACCCCTGCCCAGCCGGATATGACATATGCTGACCTTGTTATATAATACTGGGGTTGCTGTTGATTCCCTTCACATTCCCTTTGTATGCTTTATTGTTATGTCGTCCTTTTTTCATAGATGGATATATATATATATATATATATATATATATATATATAGATATGTATATATATTATATATCTGTATATACGTATATACATTTCTTATATTGGGCACTGCTTAGACCTGCGCATGTGCACTCAGAGTTGCTTACTGGTACCTATATGTGTTTACTGCTGCTTTTTTGTGCTTACACCTACTTTCACTAGTACTTTATTCATTATGACAGTGCCACTTTGTTTGAATGATATTTAAGTTTAAATATCTCATGCGATACTCTTATGTCGGTTTTATGGCAAAACGACATTCACTCCACGTGCAAAATGATATGTGCTATTGTTGGGCTCAAACCGTGAATGCCTGTTTGTTAGGCGGATGCTCTAAACACAACACTGTTAACACTTACGATGATTCCGCATGTTTTTCTCTATTTGAATGAATATGATGTGTAAGCTACGCTCGGCGGAGGTCAGCGACGAACAGATATGCTGCGCTTTGCTTACACCTTCGATTTTGCAGCATTCGAATGTATACTAGGGACACAGGGACTCTAATTGTGAAAGTTTTAGGGACAGGGCTCATCATTCTACTACGTGCTTGTATGTTTACTACTTCGAGTGTATTTCACTGTTCATGGACACTCTTGTATGCTTAGTATACATTTCAGTATCCACGGACACTGAATTACTGACTTACTATTAGGGGCGGGCTCTACTAGTAGGCATACTAGGTTTTGCAAGTGTCAGGGCATGTTTATGCCTCCGTTGAGCACTTGTACACACCCCCTGCACTCGCACACATTTCCTGTGCATGTCGAGGTTGCGGCGGCTCACCCTCATACATATTCACATGGTGCTGCTGTGCCGTCTGTAGTGAGGTCGCTCGGTGCAAGGCTATAACCATCCTTGCGCCGAGCTTCTTGAATCCCAGGGTAAGTCTACATCAAAATGATAGTTAGGATTAATCTGAATTTCAGAGCTAGAGGTAAAATTATTATAAAGGAAAGATTAAAAAATAATCAAGACAGAAATAAAAGCAATGTAGTTTGAGACTGAAGATGAATGCAAACAGAATAAGGAAAACATTACACAAACACTAAAGGAGAAAAAGTTTAACATGGTCATTCATAAAAAAGAAGAAAGGCACTTGTCAAGAAGAAGGTGCATCCACACTATGACCAAGACATGCTGAGTCATTGTAACTGCAGCACAAGCAATGAGGGTGAAGACACATGACAATAAGGTCTAGAGAGATTGCTTTTTCAGTGTAAGGAAAATGACTCTCCTATGTTTGATGTAAATATTCTAAAAAGGAATGTGTTCCTCAACTTAAAAGCCAAAGATACAGCACAAAGTTATCAAGTCAACAGTTTGGCTTTGTCAAAGAGAGATCCTGCCAATTACATTTAGTTAACTACGTTGAGGGGGTCACACAGGCTGTTGATAATGGTCATGCTGTTCACAAAGAGTATCTTGGCCTAGCCAAAGTGTCTGACACCATACCCCATGCAAGCTTTGTAAGTAAGCTAAATGCTCCTAAGTTCATAGGTAAAGAGACAGGGTTCAGGTCAAAGACCAATGGGAAACATTGATTCCATCAAACCAGAATCATATACTGAATATCCAGGCCATGTACTGATATATATGTAATTTAATCCATAACTCTAGAATTCTTATAGTTAAAAGGCTGCCTCATTCTAGTTCGAAGTGGCTTTACATGGAGCTTCATATCACTATTCCTAAGACATTTTCCCATGATGTAAATCTATGTTAAATACTTTATATGCCAAAAGAAGTTTTCCTCTTATATATCAATAGTGTAGTGTTGCAGTGTGCATACACTGCGGTGGTGGTGCTGTGGTAGCGTTGTCACCTCACAGTTAGACGTTGCCTGTTCGATTCTCAGTTAGAGCATCTTCTGTGTGGCAACATGCGTGAATGGGCATTCTTTCGTTGAAGGTTGTGCGTTAGGCCCAGTAAGCCAGCACGTAAAAATCTACTGCCAATCATTAGCGGACTGGAGTTCTGCTGTGGCAACCCCTAACCGGGAAAAGCTGAAAGACACAAACAAAGTGTTGTAGTGTGCATAAATGGTAAGTATTTGCTCCTGTCTGAATAGCACACATTACAAGACTTGTAAATTCTCTTTAATGAAGCACCTTCGCATGGACTCAATACTTTTTAATTGCCAATTGGTCTAGTGACAGACAGTACTGTTATACTCTAAACCTGGTCTTATATATAATTTGTATAAGTCTGTCAGACAGTCAGTATCCCTTGGTGTAAGGTTATCTGTCATCATTCTAAGTTATTTCATGGATTGACATCTAATTACTTGTACATATTTGCTAAATGAGAAGTTGTTACTAATGGTTATATCTAATTCCTCAAAGGCATGCACTTTAGAACTAATTTTAGGTTTGCAAAAAAACACATCATAGCTGAAGAGCAGACTTCTGACATGTAAGAGTTAATGTTTCTAGCATCATTATCATTGGAGGTAACAAAGCCAACTTTTAGGTCATTTGTGTATTTGCTTATCCACCAATATTTATTTTTAGAATAGTGGTAAGTACTTTGTTAAGTAAGATAGGACCTAAACCTACTGATCCTTAAGGAACATCCACGTTCATTGACAAATATTCAGAATTGCTTTCATATATACTATTACTGATTATGATCTACTTGTTCATCATTCCATGATCCATCTTTTCATATATAAGTTTGTATTTACAACAATCACAGCATTTAGAATAACTGTGTCAGATAAGGAATCAACGGCCTTAATTATATTCCTAAATATAACACCCAGTGATAGGACAATGTCTGAATATGATATTTGTTAATAAAATTGTATTAGATTTAATAATGTTGATTTTCCTTCATAAAAGGTATGTTGAGTGAAGTCTAGGCATTCCAGATTATTATCTCTGTTGACAGTATTGACAATACGGTATTCAAAACATTTGCCCAGGAAAAACGTGGGGCTGTTTGGTCTGTAATTTTTAACCTTTTCACTATTGCCTTTATTTTATATAGAGCCAAAATTATATTTTCCAAAATCTTGATGAATTCAGTGAACACTAGCCTATTAAGTAGATTTAAGAAACTGTGAAATTAATTCCACGACATTGCATAACAAGACTGATAGGATATTATCAGAACTTATCAATGTTGCCTTCTGAATGCAGTGTAATGCTTAACTCAGGGACCTACTCAATGACATAGTACTGACATAAGCGTACGGGGTTTAGGTTGGAATAACATATCATGCAACATTGTTTCCAATATTAAAAGCAGTCTTATCACCATTAACAACATTGTTATTGAATGCATTAACAGCAGACACAGGATCACAAAGCAGAATATTATCTATCAAGATATAAAGATATGTATATTGTGCGTTGATGTCTTATTTTTCTGTTTCTTTTCTTTTTGGATAACTTCTTTTCACATATTGATTTAATGTCTGCTTTGTTCAGTTTCAAGTCCTTACTAATTTGGTTTAACTTCTTTTTGTTGTATTTATGTGTCAAAAACATGTTTCTTTTTGTTGTATATTTTTTTTATTACTTTTCAAAATGTCCAGTGAGGAAAGTAGATTTACTACCTATTGATCTGTAAGATACAATATTTTCAGCATTCTTTTTAGGATATTTTCAAAGACTGAATAACATTAACCTTCATTGGTAATTGCATGGGCTGGGTGACAATTTTATAAGTTTGTTGTTTTTCCAAATTAGTTTGTCATAGTTATACCTTTATATATAAATCTTTATGTGATAAGATGGATAGTACAGTGCTTAAAAGAAAAAGCCACATGACATGCATACCTCTCAACCTCTTAGAGCAGCAAATTTGGGCAAAGCCAAAAATAATGGGGGACAAAGGCCCAAAACTAAGGACATGTTTAAATGCTTCTCTTATAAACTTAGAAAGTTGGTAAAATAACAGGCTTTGCATTAGCATGCATTTTCTGATGGGTATGAAGTCTGAATCTTAATTGTCTATCATTAGTTACTGAGTTCAATTTTCGATGATATACCTGAAAACCACTAATTTTATGAGGAACAGACCAAAAATATGAGGCAAGACTCTGGACATTCTGTGAAAATCTGGACAGTTGAGAGATATACTTGTATGAATAGTGGGTCCCTCATCTGAAAGTACAAAGGTAACATGTGGAGCTCCACAGAACTCTGTGCTCAAGACATCTCTTTTCTTGCATTTACTTCTCTAATCTCCACACTGAAAACTAGGATTTCTAGTTAACTAAATTCTCTGAAACATTTACCCCAAAGAAAGAACTTACACTCATTAATACATGAAGTAGTGAAAAGGGCTGAAATTAAATGTGAAAAACTGTAATAGCAATTCATTTGACAAACAATGCCCACTCTCAATTTATAGTATAAACAAGACTTTACTACTGAATTAAAATATAGTCAGATACCTTGGTACCCAGATTGGCAGTTCCATATTCTTCAATCCACCCATCCATCCAGAACCTCTTTTCCCATTTTTCCACATGGGATCTGGGTGTCATTTCAACAGGGAAAATCATCTAGATCCAGGTTTTCACCAACAGATGGCTATCCCTATTGTGTCTGTTCTTCTATACCACACACTTGCACATACACTCAAAATTTTAAAGTATCCAGTCCACCTACAGCATGTCTTTGGAATGTGCAAGGAAAGCAGAGCACTCAGAGGAAACCCACCTGAATACAGAGAGGATATACAGAGTCTGCAAAGAAGGCACCCCAACCGATAATTGAACCGAAGAACCTCTTGCTGTGAGGCGGTAAAGTTATTCACTGTGCCACCAGCAATTACATTAAGAAATCCTCTTGCCTGTATATCATCCAGATCTAAAGATGCAATTGTTTTCCTTATACTCAGCACTGATTAGACCAATTATAGTGTACAATTCCCCTTTTGGATGTACCACTTTCGACATATCAAACAACTAGAGAAGCCCCCGATGTTCTCAATTAAGAAGATTAGAGTATTAAAGGCCATCAGCTACCAAGAAAGGCAATAATCCCTCTGTACTCAATATATTATAGACACTTGATGGGATTTTTCTGTCTTGCCATTAGAAGCCATGTTGTCCTTGCTGTCATATATCTTTGCATCTATAACAGCTTAGCAGACATTAGAGCCAGGTACCTAAATCTTCCTAAACAGATAAAGAAAATGATGGAGAGATAGTCATTACGCAGTCCCTTCATAATGCACACACACACTCGTACAAACACACACACACACGCACACACACACGCACACACACACGCCCACACACGCCCACACACACACACACACACACACACACACACACACACACACACACACACACACACACACACACACACACACACACACACACACACACACACACACACACACACACACACACACACACACACACACACACACACACACACACACACACACACACACACACACACACACGCACACACGCACACACACGCACACACACACACACACACACACACACACACACACACACACACACACACACACACACACACACACACACACACACGTACACGTACACACTCTCTCTCTGGAATAAGCTGCCCCTGCAGGTTAAGCAGTTCAATTGCTTATCATTCTTCAGGCAGGTATGAATAACCAAATGGGTACCCTTATATTTACAGTTGGACTAACTGGTGTAGTCCTCCTTGAGAAAGGGGGTACAGCAATGTTTAGCACTGGCATGGTATTCATGGTGACAAGACTAATTTGTCTTGAAACTCTTATGAATCACTACCTAGAGGTCATATTGTATGTTCTTAGTAAAAACAAATTATAAGAATTTTAACTAGTATAAGAAGGCTTATTCTGTCTTGTCAAAATGATTTAAACTGACCTACTAAGCATACAGGAAGAATGTTCATGGGAAGTGAAATAAAGATTCAAGTGCTGAAGAAAAATATTGGATGCAGATATTAAAATGTAAAGAGCAAGAATAGTTTTCTTAATACATACTACTTATGCTAAACTCTATATCCTGCATCTTCTTTATTCTGGGAACACGTGCATAAAAAGTAGCAAAAATGAGTAAAAATGGTTCTACCTCCCCTTGTTTGAGATGTAAACACAATTTAAGAGCAGTCTGGTATCATATCTTTGTAAAATGCACAGCAAATGAAGTTTGGTAACAAACCAATTTGTCCAGGGACATCTTCAAAGGGGGTTAGGTAAATGTCAGTGGGAACTAAGAGGGTAAGGGGAGATGAAAGGATTAAATGGTAATGAGGGATGACTGAAGAAAAATGAGGTAAGTGTAGGGAGGGGATTAAGGGGATTAGGCAAATGTAACTGGGTCAGGAATCACATTTTGGCATGAACTTGAAAGCCTCGTTTTACTGGTGGGTGAAAAATGTTGCCTGGTAACGATTGTGGAGGGTAGCTCACTGGTAATTTCATAGGCTTTGATATGCCTGTCTCATCTGCCCCATAGCTGCTGCTTCCTTTGTTGTATGAGGTAGTGAGGTGAGTGTATTGGTATGGCTGTGTTATATTTTATATATAAAAAAAATGAAGTTTATTGGTTTTGGCTTCTTTCATCAGTGTTTTGGGGGCTGGCGGGAGCACTGCTGTCCATTTCACAGGCAGCGAGCTCAGCATGAGCAAGGGAGGAGGTTGCTACCATGCATGCATGGGGTAACATTACTACAGATAAAAAAAAAATAAAAAAAAAGCTGATTGCATGTATGATTGTACTTGTTCACTTAAACTTGGTAGTTGGATGCTGTCACTTTTCAAAGTTGATGGTAGCTGCATTTGGGTCATGTGCAGTGTAATGCCATTAAATAAAAAAAAAAAAAAACAGGACTAAGATGGCGATCTCAGGGTCTATATCATATAGTTGAAGCTTTAGGTAATTGAATACCTAAAGCTCGACAACTAAACAGCGAAAGCTGTAAAGCACGAATGGCCACTTCTGCAAATTTTTTCATAGGGAAAAAATTTGCTTGGCCGTTATTGGGAATCTACCCTTTTCTCCACTGTAGAGTGATCTCGGAGTTGGTATATTTAGTTAGGGGGGGGTGTGGGGGGCACAGCCCCCACTTGATTAGGGTTTGAAAGTTTTTTTTTTGTCTGGCCAAAGGAATTTTTATTTCCTTATGAAAAAAATTCATGGAAGTGGCCGTTCGCGTTTTACAGCTTTCACTGTTTAGGTATTCGATTACCTAAAGCTTTGATTATCTAATATAGACCCCAATCTTAGATATAGGGGACCAAGGATAGCTTTCAACTGTGTGGATTGTTGTTTCACTTCATCTAATAGCTAGCTAGGTGGTAATCACTGAACTTTAGTGCAAAAAAAAAAGATGGTTGAGTGTGGGGCATATCGCTTAACCATTCAGATCGGGAGGGTGTGATAGACATTTAGGTTTGAAGGAGCAAACATCTTTCATTTGTCCTTAATTTTGGCCCTCTGTATCTCACTTTGGGGGGAGGAATGTCTTTCTAACCTTCAGAAATGCATGGTAATACAAAAGCTGGTTCTCAGCAATGTCTTAAGGTTACAAGAGCAGTACTTCTGGAACTTGCCTATTTTCTGAGCTATTGGCCTATCATTAACTTTGGCTTTGTCTGGGTGTTTGTTTGTAAGAAAGGAGGTGGGAACGGCCATTGGCTGGGCAGCCAAATGCCTTGGTTAATGGCAAATGGGGGGCATGGCTGTCACCGGTACAGATTTGTTAACGGTCTTCATTATTTGTGATGGCAATACAAGGACTGAGCTCACAGCATGAGGACAGTCATTTCAATTTCAGATGTCATATGGGGGGGGGTGATATTTCAGAAATCTGTAATTGCTGAAGAAGAATATTCAGTTAGTACAACAAAGACGCAGGCTTTGGTAGTAGACTCTTGTAGTAGCACACCTCTGGTAGTAACATCAATGAATATGAACGGTAGGCCTCGAACTAGGAAGAGATATAATTATTTTGTGAAATGGTTGTTATGGAGTGGATTACAGTGGGAGTATGTTGGGTGCAGGTTTATAATGTTTTGTACCATAGGGTTAATACAAAACATGTTGCATCTATATTGGGAGAGGTCTTAAAGGTTGTAGTTAAGAAATAATGACAGACACTTACATTTCAGACTTCATACCTTTCAGAAAATTCAGGATAATGTATAATATGTTTGATCCTCTTGTCAAACTTTGTAAGCAGTACATTTAAATTAGTCCCATTTTGGTTTTGTTAGTTCTTGCTTTTAGAGGTAAAAGGGTACAGCTAACATATTGTTGAGTTAACAGCAGCTTCAACAAGACCTACTTTTCTCCACAGCAGTTGTAAGTTGTCCAGTGGAACAGTTGCCACCATGCATGGGCAGAGTGTGATACTACAGGTTGGAAGGTTTAGACAGCCGGGTTGGGGAAAAGGGACACTCACTGGCTACACATCATCTTTTGAGATCTGCCATTTATGACATTAATACTTAATAGGTTGTGGGGTACGAGCAGAACCCTTCTGTAAACTCATTGTCACACAGGTTATCTATCAACATTTCAGTAATGGTTACCAGGTACTTTTATTTAGAAGGTAATGTCTGCTGGGGTGGAGGTTGGATTGATGAGTGAGAAACAGTGGGAAACAGTACAGTAACAAGTTTTGCTTCATTTTGTCAGGATTTGATATTGTTTATGGGGACTTTGGGGTTTCCACTGGTGGGGGGGGGGTTCAAGATCATGGGTGATTACTAGGTTAATGGCGCTAAGGTTCTTCACAACCTAGCCGAGTTCAGGTATGTAAGATTCCTTACTCTGGAGTACAGCATATGGTGTCTTTATCCAAGAGGGACACAGGTGAATGTTGCCCTGTCCAAGAGGGACATAGGTGGAGCCCCTGGGGTGAACTGGTGGCTCAGGTTTTGCACTCGGTTCTATTAGCACAGCTATGGACTGTTTTAATTTTCTTTGCCCTGATTATTGGTTAGCAACTTTATCGGGGAAGCTCATAGGATAGTTAAAGGGTGATACTTGTATTTGCGGAATAGGCCTTTTAATGGAATTATTCTGTTTTATTTCACATGTTTATCAGTTGTATCTTTGATCTAGGATGTGTGGAGAAACTTTATGGGGAACTTTGTTAAGGCATCTTAAGTTTCATAAGGGTTTCACACTCTGTGTATTTGTGAATGCATTTTATGCAGTTCATGAAAAAGCTAGGGCCTTGGCGGTACTTAATGTCATTAAGAAGTTCTGTTTATGCATGTGTGGAGGATTTACATATTTTCTTTTGCAGATCACACTGAGGTCGAGGATGGGGAGCTGCATAGTGTACAGTACTTGGTGACCTGAAGGAATGTGGACTCAACAGGCGAGAGAGGATGCTGTAGGAATGTCTGCTGATGGAGCAGTATGAAAAGGAGGTCAGTTTCTAGCAGTGCAGCTGAATATGGATTTATTTGTTTGTGTTTCCTTCCCTGCAGCTGCAAGGTAATGTTTTGTTTTGTTGATCCTGTGCATGGAGCATCAGGATTGAATTTCTCACTGCATTATGGGTAATGGGGGGGGAGGTCTTCATTGTAATGGGTCAGGTAGGCGTATTACCATGGGAACATACCATTCGTGCAAGGGATGGGTATAATTATAACAATAAATAATGGTTTACTGCTGAAGAAGGTATTAGGTATTAGACAGATCAGAAGGTTTGTTTTCTAGTAGAGAAAGGTCTCTAGGAATTAGTACATTCTTGCTGTTAAGTACTTGTGGATCAGTTTGATGATATCATGTTCGGAATCTTGATTTGCATGAGGTGGTATACGCAGGGTCAGTTGTTTTACAGTTAGTGCAGTTACTGTTTCATGGATGTATTCATGTCATAAATAAGGGGTTTGGTTGCCAACTGTGTTTTCTGTTTTCATGCAGGTAGATATGAGGAGGGGGTTTATTAGACAACTGCTTCTTTAAGAAGGAGAATGGCAGTTGGTCATTAGTATATCTATTGGGTGATCAAGAGGTGGCAGTTAGGAATGATGGCATGTCTCTAATCTTGTTTAACCAGGTGACATTGTGCATTTTCAGGTTAGGTGGCAAACGGTGCTGGTGTTTTGTATAGTTTGGGTTTACTGTTTGTGGTATTTGAGGTAGTACTGTTAAAAGGCCATGATGGGGTTTAAATGTTTTACTGCTTATAATGGGTATTTGGTGTGAAGGCAAGATAACTGTTAAAGGGAAATTTGAAAAGAGATCTCAGGTGGTTGTGATATTCCTTGATCAGTAAATGGGGTGGCAATTTGATGTGTTAGTAGGCATTTGTCTCTGCTTGGTATCAATTGGCAGTGGGCTTAGTGTTTAGTTGTCTAGTTGGCTAGTAATGATCTGAGAATCATTATGAAGCTGCTATGGGTATGGTAATTGGGTAACTAAGTATTTCATTCATCTACAGTGGGCACACTAGATTATGGTTTGTAACTTTAACATTGGAGAGGGTTCAGTGGTTTGCTTTCAGTGGGATAGGAAACTGGATATTTTGTTATTTATGTGATATGGATTTGAGAGATGAAGGCATGGATACAGTTTAGTTAGGTAGGATGGGGTACACTGAATGATGTTTGGCTTAACTTCTTTTAATGTTGGCTAGGTTGTTGGAAACTTGGTCAGGGAGAGGGAGAACTGCCTGGTCAGGCTGGTGGGCAGAGAAGAGGACAGGCTTGCCCTCTTCTGTTCCCCCTCTGGTTTTGGAGATTCATTTCAATGAGTTGGGAAAGGAAAGTGAGCAGCTGGACACTGCTGGATAAATAAAATAAGTGAGTGAAGGTAAAGACACTCTTTATTTGGTTGGATGTTTAATTCAATAAATGGTAAACAAAGTAAGTAGCAGGACGCTGCTTCATAAGTATAATAAGTGAACAGAGGTAAGAACGCTGCTTATTTGGTTGGCGGTATAATACAATAAATGGCAAATGAAGTGAGTAGTGGGACGCTGCTTCATAAGTAAAGTAAGCGAGTAGAGGTCTGGACACTGCTTACTGGATCAGGATGAGTAAGGTCACGCTGTCCTGGTAACATTATTGGATGTTATGCTGTGATTAAAATCTACTATAATATGTTTCAGTTGTAATTAATATTGGCTAACAAAGTTATGTTTATGGAACTTTAATAAAGGTCGTCAAATGTCATTTGGTGTGAAGTGTTTATTGAAGGGGACCGGGATAATTGAAAATTTATGGAACGAAATCTAATCCTTCTGTCAAACTTTGTGGACATACACCTTTATATAATAATTAAGTCCCTGCATATGTTAGGAATATTCAACATCCTCTTTTGTAGTACGTGGTAAATATTGCAATGAAAATATCAAAAATTGGATGAAAGACACAAACCAAATTTCATGGGTGTTATTTCTTTAATTCATAACATTTCAGTAAAAAAAACAGAAATATTAACATCTCAAAATAATCACCAACATACAGGTAATAAATAATAGCCAAAACTATCTTTCTTAATTAATAAATTTTAAAGTGATACCTTACTAAATTAAACTCTTTTAGTATACATTTATATAATATTTAAGTCCCTGCATATGTTAGGAATATTCAACATCCTATTTTGTAGTATGTGTTAAATACTGTAATGAAAATATCCAAAAATGGATGAAAGACACAAACCAAATTTGGGTCTGTATTAGAACATCAAAGTTTCAGAACTTTGAATGTTCTTATATTGACCCCTAGTAACCAAAAACTGATAACATCAAAAATTCAGAACAGCGAATTTTTTCCTAGGGACAAAAATTCACTGTTCCAAAACACATACACACAACACAAACACACCAAACAAACAGCAATCCACACACATACACCTAAAATCTTACATCTAACCCTACACTAAACTGTACATACACCACTATCTACCCACTTACCTTAACCCAAACCCTAACCCTAAGGTCCGTCACTATCGCACACACACCTCACCCACTCCCTAACCCTAACTCACCTACCCCGCCCTAACCCTCACGTCCTCACACTTACCTGAACCCGACCCGTAACTTTCTACCACAGTGCTAAAAATAGAGAAATGACAGGAACAGACAACCAAATTCTTTCCCTAGGAAAGAATTTGGCTTTCTGAAACTTCGCTATTTTCAGCTTTTGCTTATTAGGGGTCGATATTAGAACATTCGAAGTTCTGAAACTTTGATGTTCTAATATAGACCCACCAAATTTCACGGGTTTTGTTTCTTTAATTCATCACATTTCAGTAAAAAAAACAGAAATATTAACATCTCAAAATAATCACCAACATACAGGTAATAAATAATGGCCAAAATTATCTTCATTAATTAATACATTTTAAAGTGATGCCTTACTAAATTAAACTCTTTTAGTATATGCGATTAATAAAAGTATGACCTAAACCTTGTCACCACAATAAACAGAACATGCTGGAGGGATGGATTCCTGTCTCAGAGATTTCCCATACTCTGGAACAAACTACCTATCTATATCAAACAAAGCTCCTCATTAGCACTCTTCAGGAAAAATCTTGATGATTGGATGGGAGATAGGAAATTCACCCCAGGGATCACTTCTATGGCTCTGCTTGACAGGGACACAGGAAAATAATTTTCTTGGGTGACAAAAGCCAGGGTACCATTTGGCTAGGCTTATATAGGGCCAATAGCCTAGCACCTACCTATGAACCTATGAATCTATGAACATAAAATACTTAACTCATAGTTTAATATTTATACATGTTGTAACTTTTTGTAAATAGTCTACATAGTTATTAGTTAGGTATTAAGATTAATTATTTGGAAAACCTAGAAGGTAAAACACATATATGGCTGATTAATATAGTATATATTTATGAAACTGAATTTAAGAATGGAATATATATAGCATCCATTTGAATTTTTATAAAAAGTTATAATTTATAATCTAATACAAATTTGGGAAATAAAAGAAAATAAAATGAAGGTTGAAAATAGCTATGTGGGCAATAAAAAAGATGAGTGCTTGGAAAGTACCTTATCTACTATATGGCAGCTATTAATGGTACTCATAAAATTACAGTCAATGTTCATGGTGGCAGCTAGGGACATACAGATTTGTTGGCAGAGTCTCCCTATCTGAAGTGCAAGACCCAGTGTCAGAGGTCATAACACCTCAGAAATAAACTATGATTCAAACAAGATAGAGGAAATTCTGAAACTCACTGTTACTTCTTTAAAGTATTTGTGCAGGGCAGTTTGACCACCTATAACACCCTAGTGTGTGTGTGTGTGTGTGTGTGTGTGTGTGTGTGTGTGTGTGTGTGTGTGTGTGTTCTTCACCCTGGCACTCTTCCAGCTCATAAACTAACTCTGAGATTGTTCTGCCTCATGTAGCCCAATTAGGTAGAATAATTCAGTGTACGAAAACCTTGTACTTGGTATATACTACTTCATTTGCACTTTCATGTCTGCTATTCCAACAGTCACAAATGCTATTCTCAAAACTTCAACAGAAACTGTTTTACAGAGTGGGACCCTGTGCCATTACTGTATATGCCAGCACTAAGGAATAGGTGCATGTAAAAAGCAGAGTAATGGATTACATGAGAGCTCAGCCAGGAGCCACATATAAAAGTGCAGGTGATCCTAGGAGGTACCCCATAGTACTACAGGTGACTTCATGGTTTGTGAATAAAGCTTCTGATTCCAAGAAGAATGAGGGTCTAGAACTGAGAAGGTGTTATCTCTACAACAAGTAGAAAACATGAAACCTGCCTCCTGCAAAGAAATTGGTAAGTGTATAGTAGCCTACTAGTGGGATGTAACAAGAGTAACCACAATAATATGATGGACTGCATTCAGTCAGCAGCAGCTCAAGGGCATCAGAGGGATCTGTTTTGTGTTCGTGTTGCAAAGATGTAAACCTATGCAAGAGGAACACAAGAACTGACATATCTGCAGTGACATGTACAGTTATTTATTGTTATTAATTAATTAATTTATTTATTTATTTAAAATTGTTAAGTATGTATACAGGCTGGTCCTGGGACTCTTTCATCTACAGTCTGAAACAAAAGCATAACTGGTGTACAGCATCTAAACAGCCCCCTTCTGATTAGTAATTATTCCTAGTCAGGTATGATGACAGAGTCAGCTGTATATCTCTATGACAGCTGATAAATGGCATTGCTATGGGAGCAGTGGGACACTAACAATGAACTATACCCCCCCCCCAGGTAAGCCATTTACTTTGTTTCCTTCTGACAGAGAGATAGCAAGACTGAAAGAAGAGGTACCGAGTCTGGCACAACTTTCCCATCTAAACAAGACAATCTTCTTGTAATACTATGATAGACAGGTGTTCAAGTTGTGTATCAAACTTGCTCATCTGTCTGTTGGAAACATTATTTTTTTTAGCCAGAACCTTTGCTGAACTCTTCTTCCAGGTTAATCCTATCCCTGCTTATATATCTACTCATTCTCCTTCTCTATGCCATCATGCCTACTCATTCTTCTTATTGGCCATCCCTTTTCTCAGTAGGAGACCATGCTATAGTGACTGCTTTGGTGTCCAATAGAAATGCTTCATTTGGATTAGTAATCAGATCATTATACTACAGGTGGTCCGCTTCTTTTCTATGTTATGGTACACAGTCCTGGCTTAGTAAGATGCCCATATGCTTCCTTGGATGATTGGAAGAACAATTGTCTACAGCTGTTTCCAGGTGTATATTATATGAACAAAAGTTCATATAATGTAATGCTCTAATGAGCGAAAATCCTGGAAATTGAGATGTGTGCTGTGGAATCGCAGTGCAGTGAAGATTGGAGTATTTGCCCTTTCCTCACTGTAGTGCGATTTCTGTTTCCTATACTTTCAGATCATTCCACTAGAATTAATTTCCGATGTAGGTTGTAACCATCACTTAACCCTGCTCCTCCCAAGATGCCCCTCTGCCCAAAATGATAATCTAACCTCTAGTTTTTGAGGCAGTTGAAGGCCATGTCTGTCTCAGGAAAAATAGTGAGATGAAGCAGCTAAGCTTTACTCTACCTCACTTCAAGACATGGTGGTGTAATTCGACTCTTAGCACTGTGGAGAAAACAACTGTGAATCAAGTTAAGAAGGTCAGAAAATTATATTTCCTTATCTCTTCTGTGTTTACAGGGTGGCAACCTGATAGTGTCCTGGGATACTGCCATTTCCTGTTGGCTTACCATATTTTGAAAAAACTCATGATTTAGTTTGCCTTGGGTGGAAGGCTGACTAATTTAAACTAGAGTATGTCCTGAATATTTATATTAGGTTGGAAGAGCTCAGGGAGTTGGTTAAAGAATACTTTACACACATACAAGAGCTGACTGGCACCATGGCAGGCTAGGGTCAGGGACCATACAGATGTGCAAAACTCACTTGTATTTACCCTTGCTCAAATCAGTTTGTTATAGGTAACATGATAAAGAAACTAGAACATATACCACCTTTGATATTTAGACAGATAGACAGACAGATGCAAGATAATGTTTTATAGTTACACTACGGGACTCATTTTAATTCTAGAGACATGGCAGTACTTTTTTACATTTAAAATCTTTGAAGTTGCTCTTCATTGTTTTTTTTTTCATGAATAGTTTATTATTTGAGAAGTGTAAGCATTTTTTTTTCATTACAAGGCAAACAGCTGGAAGTGAAAATAGGTCAGAGAATGTGAACACGTCTTTATATTCACTAATTTACAAGAACAGTGTAATAATAAAAGTCACCATGTTCTTGAAATGCAGCTGAAGAGAATGATGTCATTCTCACTATAAAATGCTAGGAGCTACTCAGAAACAGAGATATGGCAATGAAATAATGTTGGATGGCACTGGGAGAAAACATAACTGAAGGCAAAAAAAGTTTTCTTACAGTTGCAGAATTAATATCCAACTGATTAAGGCAAGGTGAAGAAGACTGGACAGTTAGCTGTCATTATTATACAATAGTAACCATGCATGCCAGGTCATAAAACATTATCCTGATAGCTACTTATGACACAGTGGCCAAAAAAAGCACCTTTGTTCTTCTAGTATTATAAATTAAGTTATACTGTTAAATGAAAGAGTAGTTAGGATATAAGATACAGTGGGCAAAGAAAGCACAGCTTCTACCATTATCTTCTATCTCTGTAATCTGAAAGTGTCGGAAGAGAATAAAACATGACAATCCAAGGTGATGCAGTCTGCTAACTGTGCTTTGCATTCGTTAATTAATTAATTTATGCATGTATGTTTTGTTGACTGGCTTAGTTCATGAGGCCTATAACCAGTTTTCAGCAAAGACTCAAGTTGATGTTCATAATTACTATAGAAAAATTATGGAAAATTTGGCCAGGTCACCAGTGGAATTGTTTTGACCAGAGGAGAAGACTGTCATGGGAAATTATTAGAATGAAGCTGCTGATGAATAAAGTGCGCCTCCTCAGATAAATGAAGATGAGCTTTATTTGGATGTAAACAGTGATCAGATAATGCAGGAAGCATATTGAATTGTTATTACTGAACTACGGGCAAGTGCCTTGCAGGATACATAACTTCTTCATACGATTAAGGAAGGAGACCTGGGGGATGAAGAAGATATGTCTTTGAGTCCAGTTGTAAAAAGGATGCTTCTACTAAATAACAGAACTATTAAAATGAATGTTGCACATGAAAATGCAAATACTGCTGGGCATGTTGTTCTCAGAGCAGGAAATGTGGCTTTAGAGGGTTCTAAATGAGCTAATAAGCAACAGCAGCAGCAGGGAGGGCCACGGAGGCAGGGTTTCTATGCAATGGATGTAGGACCTTCTCATACAGAGTTAGCAGAAGAGACAAATAGAGGAAGAGATAAATCTGCTAATGGAAACAATATAGTGCAGCTTTTGCAGTCTGAGGCTTTGCAAATTAGCTCAATAATATATATTCCAAACAAGGTTTTTCTTGATTTTACTTGAGAATCCCTTTCACTGAAAGTTCATTCTGTGCCTGCTTTTATTCATAGTGTTATCCATGCAATATTTATAAAATTAATTATCTGGGTATGCAAGTAAAGTACAGCTTGTATTTTCAGTTCAGGAAGTATGATATTCAAAAAGTGGCAATGAACATAAAGAAAAACTGAGGTCAAGCAACTAATAGAGGGGGGAGAGCGAGAGACAGAGAAATGGACTGGAGAATAGGATTCATGGGTTACTTTGGCTGCACATGGTGTTTTCGTCATTTGTTTAATGTGATGATTATAAATAAGGTAATACTTCATTATTGGAGCCAGCCAAAATCACATTTTGTGGAGAATTTGGGCATTTATCGATAGAATGCCCTAAATGCCTAAATCAACCAAAAATATATATTGAGCAGAAACCAACAGACATGTGAAAGTTCAATTCTGTTTAGTAAAATGTCACAAGCAATTTTGGGACAAGCCCTTCATCAGATGAACATACAGTTAAAATTCACAATGGTATTTATACAAATTTAAAATATTGAATAACCAGTCAAACATCAGTAATTTAACCTCCGATTTTTTAAGAGCTGGCTTTAAAGGTATAACACCATTTAAACCTGGTGGTCGATCTGCCCCCAGCTCAATGATCCATCTCATCTCATTGATTTACAACACCCCCTCAATATTCATTTACATTTTTTGTACAACTATAAAAAAAAACACATGTTCAGGATTTTGTTCAACATGTTGATACAGGGCATTATGTACATCTTTCAGCTGTATTGATGACAGATGTTTCAATATTCTGTCCTTCAATCTACAATTAGTCTTGCCTACATAGAAACTTGTATGGTTCCTACATTGAGTTAAATAAACAAGATTGCTAGTGAAGCAATCAGCACTCAATTCAAACTCATACTTTTTCTTTGTATTAGGATGTACAAAATAACCTTGACTATTTATCATGGGACAGGCTTTACAGCTTCCGCAGGGAAAAGCTCCCTGGCATACTGCATATTCTCTTTTCACCTGGCCCAAGTGATGTTTTCGACATAAAAGATCTTTTAAGTTTTTATTCCGCTTAAAAGTAAAATTGGGTCTTTCACCCACTATATTGACTAGCCTTTCATCTGTGGAAAGAATTTTCCAATTGCATTTAATTATATCGCATATACCACCAATGTTATTACTGTACTTTAGTGTCACATGTAACAAGTTGCCACTTTTCTCAGCCATATCAACAGTATTAGCAGCTGAATACCATGGTCTTGCTCTACCTGCCCTGTTATATTGAGTATAAGTTATACCTCTGTCTATACCTGCTTTTTTATAGCCTCTTTTTACCAAATTACTTTTCAGCTTCTCAGCCTCAGACTCAAAATTATCATCCTTGGTACACAAACGTTAAATCCTATGCGTCTAACCTTTGACTATATTGTCAAACATACATCTAGGGTGCATGCTATCATATGCTAATAAAGTATTTTTCCACCAACTCTTTCTGAAAAGCTTGTTTTTTTCTGTTTTTTTAATGGCCTAACTCCAGTTTTGATGTGATCATTTGCATTGCTACAAGGGACACCTAGTCACCCTATTATGTGCATGCATACTCCCTAACATGCCTGAAGGAAGCAATCCTAGCCAACTTGACTGGGCATATC
Source organism: Protopterus annectens (assembly GCF_019279795.1). Classification (NCBI taxonomy): domain Eukaryota; kingdom Metazoa; phylum Chordata; order Ceratodontiformes; family Protopteridae; genus Protopterus; species Protopterus annectens. The sequence goes on from NC_056733.1 coordinate 140,262,824, forward strand.
CACAGCTTCCTGTCCCTGAATCCCAACATCATAATGAGTCTTCTCTCTCCAGCCAAGGCCTTGTTACATCAGAGTAGCAGTGCAAGCCAAGAGGAGACTACAGTCCCCCTTCTAAAACAGCATACCAATCCTCCCTCTCTAAGCCATCATGCACCTGGGCTGCTAATCAAATTCAGGTCATCTGGGCTATAATGAGAGCTTTGTCCCTACATACCACTGACATAGACAGGCAGGCATGCATGATGGGAAAGCATTTTAGAAATGTAGAAGAATGAGCCAATTATAGGCAGTCATGCATGATGGGAAAGAGGTTTGGAAAAATAGAAGAATGAGACAATTACAGGCAGGCATGCATGATGGGAAAGCATTTTGGAAATTTAGAAAAATGAGCCAATTACAGGCAGGCATCCATGATGGGAAAGCATTTTGGAAATGTAGAAGAATGAGTCGATTACAGGCAGGCATGCATGATGGGAAGAAGTTTTGGAAATGTAGAAGAATGAGACAATTACAGGCAGGCATGCATGATGGGAAAGCATTTTGGAAATTTAGAAAAATGAGCCAATTACAGGCAGGCATCCATGATGGGAAAGCATTTTGGAAATGTAGAAGAATGAGTCAATTACAGGCAGGCATGCATGATGGGAAGAAGTTTTGGAAATGTAGAAGAATGAGACAATTACAGGCAGGCATGCATGATGGGAAAGCATTTTGGAAATTTAGAAAAATGAGCCAATTACAGGCAGGCATCCATGATGGGAAAGCATTTTGGAAATGTAGAAGAATGAGTCAATTACAGGCAGGCATGCATGATGGGAAGAAGTTTTGGAAATGTAGAAGAATGAGCAGATTACTGAGATCCTCATACAAACTGGAATTGCAAATAAAAATGAAACCAGAAAAGAAATTCATAGGAGGACACACATGATAATTTTTAACAAACTGAAGGCAGAGTGAAGGATATTTATATGTTTGAAACCTTGATGCTATTTGAAACTTTAAATCAGGGTTTTCTTGTAGAGAATAAGTTTGGGGCCCTAGTTTCTGAAGAAGATAGTGAAGCTACAATATTGAGACAAGAAGAGTTGGACATCTATATCTGAGTCTTCAGTAAAGAAAATGAAAGGACTGAAAATAAGTTTAGAAACAATAAAGTAAAAGAAAAAGATAAAACTAATTTAGGACCATGAACAGTAAAAAAAATTAAGAAACTTGACTGTTTTGAAATCATGTGACTTGACTGCAGGTGATTTAATATGTTTAAATGCAGAACATTATAGAAATAATAGGTTTGACCTTAAATACAATGGAAAGCATATGTTTTAGGGTTGATGGTATTATAGGAAGCATTCAGTTTAAGAAAACAAAAAGTTTCTCTTTTGGAGCAATGTATATTAGGTTTTTGTTAGAACATAAGCAGAACATATGTTAGACAATTTGAGTGGATGTGATATGCCCCGGGATTCACTAATCTTCCATGTAGGAATAAGTTAATCCTGCATAGAAATGACCATTTAAGGGCAGCATGGCAGCGTACCATGCATAGTAATGAAGGCACACTGCCTCTGCTCCTAAATGGACATGGAGTGTGGACGAGTGCAGGGGGTGTGTCTGAGAGAAGAGATCTCACAATACACATGCCCCTGCACTCAGGAAGTGCCGCCCAGCAATTATAATGAGCAAGAATGCTCATAGGAGGCTGCATACCTCCCAACTGTACAAATCCTCACAGAATGTCAAGATTACTCATCCATACAGCACCCATTTGTCCTGGCAAATCACTGAGATGATCTCAGGATTGAAGTCAATAAATAATGGCATACATTTCAGTGTCAGACTTCAAATCCATCAGAAAACATATATTAAATCAAATCCTGTTACTCTTAGCAATTGTCCCAAGTATATAAGAGCAATAATGAAAATATATCTGTAGTTGTATCACAATTTGTCAAGCTTTGTCCAGATAATTTGCCTGAAGAGGTTGAGAGGTATGGGGGTTTCTAGGATGTCTGCCAAATGTGCAGATGCATGCAGGAATCCACAGCAATAAGTGAAACCTGTCCCTTCCAAGAGAAAATAGCAGTAGAGAATTTTGTTTTATCAAACAGATTAAATTTAACTGTAGGTGTGCAGGTTTGCCCATTGCTTAGCTATGCATGCTGTAGCTTAAATGGCACAAAGAAGATAAATAACAAGATACATGCCATTGAAGCAGTACTGCAATAGTGTAGTCATCAGAGCATTCACTTTGCGAGCAGTCATTCCTGGTTCGATTTTCACTATAATAAATTCCATTTTCCATGTGAAATCACTTTATGAACATTTTTTTGCTGTATAACCTACTAAATCACATATATTTCTGAAATGGAGTACTGCATTAAGTGCAGATGTGAGGTGTCATTGTAATAATATGGTAAAATCCACAGATAAACACAAGTGCCCCAGACAATATATGTACACATGAATTAGGGATACGAAATTAAGGTATAATGTGTAAGGAATGATTAATCCATAGAGTGTCCAAATCTACCACTTTCCCAAGAGTGATGTTTAATTTCTGTCTAAATTAGTGTGGGGGTAAGTGGGAGTAAGCAGTTTTAAGCAGTAGTAAGCGGGTTTAAGCCCATTTGCGTGGGGGTAAGCAGTTTGCACACAGGTTAAGCAATTTTGAAGCTAATTCTCTGTAAGCATATTTAACTGGAAGTTAGCATTGCTGATCATCATGCAAACCCACACAAACCTGCTTACAACTGCTTAAAAGTGACTTAATCACTCTGTATCCAACAGCCGCTGTTCTGCCCAGCAACAAAATAAACAGCTCTTCCAGGTCTTGAACCCAGGACCCTGTACACTACAGTCACAGCACTTAAGCATTAAGCCATCACAGCAGTATATAAAACTGAGGTATCCCGAAACAGATCCTCACTATAGCAAAATCACAATTTACATGTGAAAGGAATCTATATACAGTTTTATGTTGTATAACCTACTACATAACATAAATATGTGAACTGGAGTACTGCATTAAGTCCAGATGTGAGGTGTCATTGTAAGAAAGTGGTGAAATCCCTCAATAAATGCAAAGACCCCATACTGTGTACATACACATGAATCACAGATACTAAACAAATATATAACATGTAATGAATGATAAATCAATACCAAACAGCAAATAGTGTGCAAATTTAAAATTAAGCAATGCTAAGCATTGCACACCCCTGCTTACTAGGTGTAAGTAATGTGTAGGCCAGCTAAATCAATCTGCCCATTGGTATACCCCTTTAAGCAATGCCAACCTTAGGTAAGCAGGTTTGCCCATAGCTTAGCATTTTCAAAACCATCCAATCAAGGCAAAGTGTGGGAAATTGGCCCTATTTAAACACCACAGGTGGGAATACATATCATAACTGGTTGCAGCTTCCTCCTGTAGGCATTATGGCAGGTGTGGGAGAAGCATAAGAAAAACAACAAACAAACTAAGAAATAAAAAGCCAAGTCCAGTGTGTTAGTATCTTCCCAAACGAAAGGACAACTGATTAAATCCACTCAAACTGTAGAAACAGGTAGTAGAAATCTCCACATAAGCAGCAAAGGAAACCGTGATTTATTTAAAATATTAATTTTAAGCACTTTTCATCTGCTTTAATCCGCAAGACTTCATCAGAAACTTAAATTTGAAAATTAAAACCTCCTTTTATAGGCACAGCTGATCGTTAACTGTTCAAACTGATACTCTTAAAGGCACAGTAAAAAAACATACATAAAGTTAAAAAAGTGCTAAGTACACATAACAAATACAAAACTTAACTAAATACTGCAGCAGCCTTATAAATACTAAATTGTCTACAAGAACTATAAATTATAAATTCTAATTATTAAATGCATTTATGCTGTAAGGACAACTGTTAGTAATGCAGCTGTGAAAAAATGTCAGCTATTTCATAATGTGACTTATAAAACCAGTTATACTTTAAACTAGGTACTTACAGTACAATAATTCAGTAATCCATTCATGTTGATAGGTGTTTACTATGCTAGCATAGACCCTTGATATGGAACTAACTAGTACCTTACACTATTGTGCATTCATTTCTTCAGACTTTTCAGTCTTAAGATGCTAATAATAGAGCAGGTTTCATTCAAGCCTGGTGGGTAACAGGCATTGAGTCTAACCTGCCAGTTTAGTTCCAATTCTTATAATTTCAAAGGTCTAGTCCCCCCCCCCTACTATCGACCTTTACTTGGTCTATAATAATGAATTTAAAGGTATGCTCTTTGTTGGTGTAAGAATGTTTTGCTAGAGCATTTTCCAACTTCTGTTTCTTAGTTGCATAAATATATACGAACATCAATATCTTAGTTGCATAAATATATACGAACATCAATATGCAACTAAGAAACAGAAGTTGGAAAATGCTCTAGCAAAACATTCTTACACCAACAAAGAGCATACCTTTAAATTCATTATTATAGACCAAGTAAAGGTCAATAGTAGGGGGGGGGGCTAGACCTTTGAAATTAGAAGAATTGGAACTAAACTGGCAGGTTAGACTCAATGCCTGTTACCCACCAGGCTTGAATGAAACCTGCTCTATTATTAGCATCTTAAGACTGAAAAGTCTGAAGAAATGAATGCACAATAGTGTAAGGTACTAGTTAGTTCCATATCAAGGGTCTATGCTAGCATAGTAAACACCTATCGATATAAATGGATTACTGAATTTTTGTACTGTAAGTACCTAATTTAAAGTATAACTGTTTTTATAAGTCACATTATGAAATAGCTGACATTTTTTCACAGCTGCATTACTAATAGTTGTCCTTATAGCATAAATGCATTTAATAATTAGAATTTATAATTTATAGTTCTTGTAGACAATTTAGTATTTATAAGGCTGCTGCAGTATTTAGTTAAGTTTTGTATTTGTTATGTGTGCTTAGCACTTTTTTAACTTTATGTATTTTTTTTACTGTGCCTTTAAGAGTATCAGTTTGAACAATTAACGATCAGCTGTGCCTATAAAAGGAGGTTTTAATGTTCAAGTTTAAGTTTCTGATGAAGTTTTGTGGATTAAAGCAGACGAAAAGCGCGTAAAATTAATATTTTAAATAATCACGGTTTCCTTTGCTGCTTATGTGGAGATTCCTACTACCTGTTTCTACAGTTTGAGTGGATTTAATCAGTTGTCCTTTCGTTTGGGAAGATACTAACATGCTGGACTTGGCTTTTTATTTCTCAGGTGTGGGAGAAGGATTGTGCTTCCAGGCACAGAGCTGGGGCATTCAGGAGTCCAAAGTCATATCAGGACTCCTTGTTAAAGACCATAAACAGAGACTGCTGCAGGGCCAGTACCAGGGTTTCCAATATAAAGCAGAGGCCTGGAACCAACTTGCCCATGACCTCACCAGTGCCACTGGCATCCCTCAAACTGGTGAGCAGGTCAGGCATCTCTATGCTGACCTGAAATGGAGGAAGAGGGAGCTGTTGGATCAGTGGATCCAAGAAGCTAGGCAGTTGGGTGATGTCCCAGCTGTGTGTAAGTACTCATCCTCCTACCTGTTTAATAATTGCCAAGTCATGTATATTATGGACAGGTATGACTAAATATTCCTCTTATGTCTTTGACAGCAGCAGCAGAGCAGGCTGTGACAAAGGAAGCCCATGCCTATAGGCTGCAGAGGCTGCATCGCAAGGCAGGTTAGTAACAATCTTGCATGTACTGTCATAAGAAATAAATCTAAAATTAGTAGAAAGTTAATTGCCAGTATAAACCTGTATTGTGTATAGCATGTACTGAATAAACCAGACAATATGGTAGGAAGAAACTCATATAGGTTGTATGTAAATAAAAGGGTAACAGCCTGGCAATAAAGGTCTAACTCCTGCACTGCTTGTGTTTACTCTGATATAATATGGTGATGTAGTGTTGCAATCTCTTAATAGTATTGTTGTATTAAGCACTGTTACCCACACTGTACTACATACATAAAATGTGTAGGAATGTCTGTATACAACTGTTGTAATCACAAGGCATATTGTATAACTGAGAGAGACTTAGACAAAAAACAGTGAAAAGATAGACTACTTAATCCAAATAGCACACTCTACTGAGACGTTAAGTGTTGCATTTTTAGCACACACAGCCATGGTTCGAATCCTGTTAGTGGTAGTAAGCTGCATGCAGAATCATACCCCACAACTGTACAGATATCACCAAAAAGTCCAGATAATTGGCGTACTTCCCCTGCCTGTCACCCTGTCCCGCTGGCAAATCAGTGGGATGATCCCAGAAGTTTAGGCAGCAAATAATGACATACAACTGATTGTCAGACATCATAATTGTCAGAACTATATCTATAGGAACAAACCTGTCACTCTAGCAACTCACCAAATTGTCGTGAGAGTAATAAGCAAGGTATCCCCCATCTCCACCCCCATGTGGTGAAACTACGACTGGAGTGTGTGCAGTAACAGAGTGAAATGTATGTGTATAATAATAATGTGGTATCTGGTAATATGTGTGGCAACATTCAGGTAGTGTTAACAAACATTCCCCCCCACAGGTCTGTCAGATACGAAACTGTGCCTGGAAATAAAAGATTGAAATCCTGGACCGGTACTGTTTAGTTTGGTATTGTATGGCAGTGTTAGTGTTGCAGTATCTCTGCATAATAAAGTATTACTCACCACTGTCATCCACACAGTGCTACATAATAAAACTGTCTAGGAAACCCTGTATAAGAGTGTTGTAATTACAGGGTCAGATTGTAAAACCATGGGAGACTTATACACAGAAATCAAAGAAGAGATACACAGCAATATCTATATAGCACACTCAGCTATGATGTACACTAGCAAACACAGCCATGGTACGAATCTTGGGAGTAGTAATAAGCTGTATGCAGAATCATACCCCTCAACTGTACAGATTTGTCCAGAATGTCCAGATAACTGGCCCATATCTGCTGTCTGTTACCCTGTCCCCCTGGCATATCAGTGTGATGATCTGTGACATTTAGGCAACATTTAATGTCATATAACTGACTGTCAGGCCTGTAAATATTTGGAAAATGTATATGAAAACAAATCTGTCATTGTAGCAACTCACCAAAGGTTTATGAGGGCAATAGTCAAAATATGTCCCAGTTTCATCTGCATGTTGTCAAGACATGCCCAGAGTGTGTGCAATAATAGATGGAGAGGTATGTGCATAACATCAACCTGGAATCTGGGAATATGTGTAGAAACAGTCAGGCAGTGTTAACTAACAATACCTCCACAGGTATACCAGGTAAGAGGTGTATACTGCAGGTAAAACACAGTTCATGTATATAGTTGTCTACAATCATACCACTGTCCAAACTAAGGCCATAGGGTAGTGTAATAATACCTGTAAGGTACAGATTACAGCACTGACTAAGAAAGTAATGAGAACTACAGGGATATAGAAGTTGTTAATTGACACCACCACCATATCTGCAGCAATAATCTAAATACACAACTCAATCAGTATGTGTGCAATTAAATTTACTGTTGGGACATATGTCCTATTGTTTGATAAATATTGAAATTTGTTTCTATGCATGTGCCATGTTGAAATACTCCCACATTGGTGGCATGCTGTTATCAATATACCTGCATGCTGTTGTAATAGCCACTGTGGTTCCATATATGCATGTGTTCTGTTTGATATGCAACTGTTCCATATCTGGTGTTTTGGGTTAATGAGAATATCTATGCATGCTGTTATATCTAATCATGGAATATGTTAACTATTACTAACACACATATGTTTTAAAATTGAAACACCATAGCACGTTTGGAAAGGCCAGACCCAACGGACTCACCTCTCCCAACTCATCTGGCCATGGCAACAGGCACCAGCACGTCTGGGGCCCACCCTGGGACCTACTCACCCATTGGTGCTGCACCACCTTCAGGTGGAACCACCTCAGGAGATGGGGCTTGCCCAACCGGGAGTGGGCGTGTACAGGATAATGTCACCTGGTGTCAGGTCTGGTGTGTGGTGTGTAGCGAGCTCCACAGGGAGTTCAGAGATCTGCTATGCCAGCTTGTGGGCCATATGGCACATCTAGAGGGTCAGCCTGCCCCTCCTACCCAGCCCCCAGCCCAGCCATCTTTGGGGCCGTGAAGGTGCGGTGCTAACTGCCCATGGGTGGGGACCTCAGTCCCACTGTTTTCATTAGGAGGCTCATGGGCTTCTGACTTCCAAACACCACTCCCCATCCAAGGTGATTACCCCCACGTGTCATATACCACCCCTGTATGCTGTCTTGTCTGTCTTGTCTGTCATCCTACACAACCTACCTCCCCAAATATACCTACTATCCCTCCCCAACATCCCACTCTCACCTTAAAAGAGAGGGCAACCTGTTCCCAAAAAAAAAAAAATCTCACCCCATACATAGCTGTCCATTTCGCACAATTGTCCACTGGACACATGTAATCAGGTCTAATTGGCTTCAAAACATATTATTGTTGTCCTCACCCCTCTCTCAGGGGTATGAGTGTCCAAATCTACCTCCAAATCAGTGTATACAATGCACAGCTGTTGCTGTAGAAGAAATGGGCAGCTATGGACCTTCCCTACACCTGCCTGCACATCCCTAGCAATTTTCCCTACTGTCTTTCCCTCTTTCTGCCCCTTTTTAACCACTTTACTATCAACCCTTTTTCTTTTCTTTTAAAGAAAGCAGCATGGGGATAAGCCAGAGTAAATGCTTTTAAGCAGCAGTAAGCGGGTTTAAGCCTGTTTGCATGGGGGTAAGCAATGCCTACACAGGATAAGCAATCTAGAGGCTGACTGAAAACATATTTAACCGGAAGTTAGCATTGCTTACTGTGGCTCAAACCCACGGAAACCCACTTACAACTGCTTAAAAGTGCCTTAATCACTCTATTCAACAGCCCTTGTTCTGCCCATCAACAAAATAATCAACATTTGCAAGTACCAAACCCAGGACGCTGCACACCATAGCAAAAGAGATTTACCACTAAGCCATATCAGATACACATAATGCTGATGTTTTCACAAACATATCATCCAGCACAGTCATTCAACAGTACAGGAAATTAATTTATACATGTTGATGTAGGTGTGTGTGTGTGTGTGTGTGTGTGTGTGTGTGTGTGTGTGTGTGTGTATATATATATATATATATATATATATATATATATATGTCTACATATGTATGTCTATATAAATATATATATATATGTCGACATATGTATGTCTATATACATATATATATATATATATATATATATATATATATATATATATATATATATATATATATATACATATATGTATATATACATTTAGCAATATATATATATATATATATATATATATATATATATATGTGTATATGTATATATATATATATATATATATATATATATATATATATATATATGGACCTCGCCAAGTTCTTTGACACCATCCCCCATTCTGGAATCATAGATAGACTTATTAAGCTGGGTATTAATCCCTACATCACTCGATAGGTTGTCAACTGGCTTACTGACAGAACCCACACTGTAAAAGTAGCCGACTCCAAATCCAGCTCCAGACAAGTGATAAGTGGAGTACCTCAGGGTTCAGTCCTGGGACCGCTCTTGTTTGGCATCTACTTCTCTGAAGTACAGGCCAACAGTAAGGGACTCTGGCTAACAAAGTTTGCAGATGACTGCAAACTGGGAGCCATTATTGAATCCCCAAATGATGTGGATACTCTACAAAAGGGCCTTACAGAAACAGATACTTGGTGCCGGAGCCATAGGCTCAAGCTCAATGCCAAGAAATGTATAGTTATCCCCTTTGGGAAAAAACATGTACCCATGAATTACCACATAGGTGGCAGTACACTAAATACCAAAAGTTTGATAAGATACTTAGGGACACAGGTGGAGAGTGGTCTCACCTTCGATAACCACATCCCGCAACAGTCATGAAATCCTTCTATGTGGCACGCCTCATCACTAAGGGCTTTTCATTCAGAAAAAAAGGAGGTCATTGTCCCACTGTACTCATCCCTCATTAGGCCCATTATAGAATACAAAGCTCCATTTTCTATGTATGTCTCAAGACATCTGCAGCAACTGGAAAGGTCACAGATATACCTCAATAAATGAATCACAGGCCTAAAGCAGATGTCCTACGCATCCGCCTTAAAAAGCTCCAGCTATACTCTGGCGCATGCCGTCTACTCATAGGCGATCTCTGCTTAACATACAAGGCCATGTAAAACCCAGAGCTGTTGGACATGCTACACTTAAAGAAATCCCAATCCCTCCAAGTCACACGCTCCAGGGATCTAAACTTTGTCATCACAATAAACAAAACATGTAGAGAGAAAGGTTCCTGACCCAGAGACTTCCCAGACTCTGGAATAGACTGCCCATACATGTCAAGCAGAGCACCTCTTTGGCCCTCTTCAAAAGGAACCTTGACGATTGGATGGGAGAAAGGAAATTCACCCCGGGGATCACGTCAGTCCCCCTGCTAGACAGGAGTTCAGGGAAGTAAATAGTGTGGGAAGAAATAGCCAGGGAATTGTTATGGCTAGGCTTGTATAGGCCCTAGGTCCAATAGCCTAGTACCAACCTATGAACCTCTCTATATATATGTATATACAGATATATATCTATAGATATAAAAGAGAACACAACAAATACGTATATGTCCATAGGCATCATTAATGAGGGTGAGGGGGCCCAATCAAAGTACATCTTGTAATTATTGATATCATCCCCTCCCCCACAGCCAAGCATATCTGCCTTGCAACACAATACCAACACTTGCAAGTCTCATACCCAGGACCCTACACAACATAGCCACAAGAAGTTAACAGTAATGCATCCCACCTGTATGATGTCAGGATGGTGTCGATAACATATCATGCAGTACAGTCTGGCTACCATAAAGAATGTACAATGTGGAAGCAATAAACATTCCAATGATACATACACACACATATATGCAGATACATATATACCTATAAATATATATATATATATATATATATATATATATATATACATATATAGATATATATGTATATACACATACACAAATACACACATATACATATATGACTATGTATAGATATGTATAGGAAGAGACATATTAATGGGTGCACAGCATATTGAACAGTCAGCATTCTCAAGACATCTGCAGCAACTGGAAAGGTCACAGATATACCTCAATAAATGAATCACAGGCCTAAAGCAGATGCCCTATGCTTCCGCCTTAAAAAGCTCCAGCTATACTCTGTCGCATGCCGTCTACTCAGAGGCGATCTCTGCTTAACATACAAGGCCATGTAAAACCCAGAGCTGCTGGGCATGCTACACTTAAAGAAATCCCAATCTCTCCAAGTTGGACAGTTGTCATCTTTTAAAATAGACAGTGTATGATACTCTCATACAAAAGACAATTATTGCATGAAACATATACCCACACAGACGTTAAAGGATATGACACCACACACAGGTTTGCATACATAAGAACTGTTTATTTGCGTACTATTACAGTTGTATATGCCATGTCATATATTTGTTTGGTGTTTGAAATACATACTAACTGAGTAATGCAAATCTCAAGCAGATCATTTTATATAGTAATTCAAAAGCATAACATATGTTGTTGTCCAGGCCAAGGCCTTCAAGTAGTACAACAGTAAAGAAAGACTGGGACAGAGGATAACAATCAATCAGCAGTAAGTAATGTAGATGTAGTTCAGCAGCCTCCAATTATACTCTGTACTCAACCCCTATGGGGAAAAGAATTAAGTTGCCACAATGAGGATGTATCTGTTACAAAACAATGCTTAACTTAAAAAAACACTATCACACTGACAAACAGAACAGTCTGTATGGCAGTAAGCACTAGGCCACCAATGTTCCCAAGGTGAAATGTATGAAAATGTACAGCCATATACCTTAAGGTGCCTTCTACTGATATCCCTCACACGTTGTAACAGCCTAGGTTATATATGGTGCATACCCCTCCCCCATAGACTGACTTACAGGGGCATATAACAGTGTTACATACACTGACCTCTGGACTGCAGAAGGGCAGACATGTTATGTCCAGCTGTAGCCTACATATATATGGACCCTAACCCTCAATATGTGTGGGGACCCCAACATCACTGGAATGATAGCATGAATGACAGCACGACATAATCACAGGCCACTACATAACAACCTCTTATTGCATGTCATATGGACAAAGCCTGGTATAGAGGTGGAGGACAGGGACCGGAACACAGAGCCATATTTGCAATAGTGTTGTTATATACTGAAAAAGTTGCTGGTGTCACAGGACTGTTTGTAACATACCCTTAGTCAGGAATATGAAGTCAGAAACAAAAATGGATGTAGCCATGTACTGATAGCACTCAACAGACAGAATGCCAGTGATATATCTGACAAAAGACCTGTGTGGTGGACAGACAAAACATAACAGGCAATCCTCTGGCCATCATGTGGATAGGACCACAGTTGAGAGCTACACAGACAGACTGCATTCCATGCTAAACAAGTATGTGCACATAAACCCTGTAACACTAGTGGTATACAATGCATATAACAACACTACTCACACTGTCTGTAGGTCTGGATCCTTATACAAATTTGTAGCTTGTCTGAGTCTGCAAGTACTCTTGTAAGAGGTATTGCTACCTGCTGTCTGTAACACTGCTGCCCACACACAGGAAGGATGCCCTCCATACAGGAAAGGTAAAGGGACCACGCCCACATGATGTAGGAATGTATAGTAGTGGGTTGCCATGACAGTGGTTATTGGAAGTACTACGCAGCAGGCTGCATGCAGGTAGAAAGTGGTGGACATTGATTGGTGCCGAGGCCATCACCTGATCATGTGCATCACCTACAAAATCCATGCTGCAATCTATTCGAAGCAGCTCAATCCATTTAGTGGAGAGAGACCAAGACAAAGAGAGAGAGAGAGAGAGAGAAAGAAAGAAAAAAAAAACAACAAACAAACAAACAAACACACATCCATCCATCCATCCACACAGCAAAATGTATCCAGAAGAGAGAATATTCCCACAACAGGTATGTGAAGCATATATGAATGTAATTGAATGTAGTACTTGGTCCATAATAATGGGATAGATGATGTGGAATTATTTATATGTGTCATCAGGTGTTGTTGTTGAAATGATGTCCAGCTGAATAACTGCTATAGACAATAGTGTCTGTCCCTGTGGGCAGTGGGCCATACCTGTCAACTGTGCAGATGGGCACTGACTGACAACATGTAAGCCATCATAGTGTGTGTTGTGTACTGGAAGGCATGTATATTAGTGTGGCCAATAGCTGCTGGTGGAAGTAATGCTGTTATGATGGACACATGGGTTTCAGTGCCCACCACTTTCAGGACAATCATGTTAACGTGTAATGTAGCATGCACAAATGCCATAAGTGTGTAATAGGCTTACCTGCAATCTGTCCCTATATATACCCCCTAATGTTAGACTGTGTCCACATATGGCACCTGTCTGTGTTGTAGCAAGGCAGAGCAGTGCAGCTGTGCAGGAAGGAGAGTTAGAGAGTGTGGACCTGATGTCTGAATGCACCCCCCCCACACACACATATATATATATATATATATATATATATATATATATATATATATGTGTGTGTGTGTGTGTGTGTGTGTGTGTGTATATATATATATATGTGTGTGTGTGTGTGTGTGTGTGTGTGTGTGTGTGTGTGTGTGTGTGTGTGTGTGTGTATATATATATATATATATATATATATATATATATATATATATGTATGTCTACATATATACAAACACGCACACACATATTTATATAAAAACATGTCCCCTGCTGTTGAATGACAGTGCTACATGATATGTGTGAGAGAACATCACACATATCAATACACACATATATATACAGCAGTAAGTGGGTGCAAAATGGATGGTTATGTCAGGTGTGAACCCCATGTTGGGAACAAATTGTCCTTGTTTGTGAAGGTGGGACTGGTAATTTGGGGAAGGTTAGTAGGTACATTTGTGGAGGTAGGTTGGGTTGGAAGATAGAGAAGACAACATACAAGGGCAGTATATGACACATGTGGTGGGTAAACACCCTGGATGGGAAGTGTTGTCTGCGATGTGGGAGCCCATTAGCCCCCATATGGAAACAATGGGACCAAGGTCTTGACCCATTGTTCAGTCAAAACATCAGTTTCATGGCCCTGAAGGTACCTTGGCTGAGGGCTGAGCAGGAGGAGCATGCTGACCCTGTGAGTGTGTACTGAGGGCTTCAAGCTGCTGTAGGACATCCCCAAGTCTCTGTGGAGCTCCCTATGCACCAGACCCTGGACCTGACTTCGGGTGACAGGATCCTGTGTGTGCTCCCAGGGGGGGTGAACACCATCTCCTGAGGTGGTTCCACCTAAAGGTAGTGTAGAACCAGTAGATGAGGATATCCCAGGGCGGATCCCAGATGTAAAGTGGCCTGGTAACATGGCCAGATGAGGTGGGAGAGGTGGTTCTTCTGGCAACTGTTCCCTAATCATGCTATTGTGTCACTGTTATAGAATATAGGTGGGTAGTAATAGTCCACACATTTCCAGATTATATCTAACAGCATGTACAGATATCCACATTAACACCAAACAACAGATGTGCAGCAGTCACATAGCAAACAGAACACATGCATATATGGACCCATAGTGGCCCTTACAATGGCATGCAGGTGACATTGTCCATAACACGCCACCAATGATAGTTTCCCAACATGGAACTTGACTACAAGCACATAGCACAAAGTGTTCTACAATACAATATATGCCCCAATGGTAGGTCTTCTGTAGACATACCCATTGAGTTGTGTGATCAGATTGTTGTTGCAGATATGGTGGGGAGGAGACAGGGATGTGTATTAACAACTATGAAAACATTGCAGTATGAGGTCCTCAGACCTGTTTCCATCTTTATGTCTTTCGGCAATATGTCAAGGGAACGCTTGCCAATTTATACAGTGGAGGAGAATTATGTCATCATCTCATACCTGGTGCAGCACTACCACACCTTGTTTGGCTGTACAGCCCATGATCTGCAGGAACAGATCACCTGTGGAATGATCTTGTCCATCGGGTAAACGATGTCGGCCTGCATAACCGCTGTTATGAGCAGATCTGACATTGATGCACCGATCTACTTCTCCATGCCTGTCAGTGGTGGCACTGAGGTCTTCTTTCCTAGTGGTTCATATTTACTTGTAAAAATACTGCCCATCAGCATGCTGCTGCAGTCAGGGGGGACCAGCTTGCAACAGGGGGGTCATGCCATCCAGACCCCCCCCTGACACATGTTGAGGAGCTCCTTACCAGCCTCGGGGCACCTGTCCACCTGCAAACACAACACCTGGCAGAGAGCATAGTGCAGGTGGGTGCTACCCACGCAATGGCAGAGGAGCGTGCAGGTAAGGCCACAGGGCACATCAGTAGACCACTGTTGCATATCCATCTGCATCTGTAGAGTTAGATCATGCATATGTGAGATGAAATATATATAGTCTGTTGCTGTGTTGTACTCATAAACAGATGTGCTTAATCTGTAGTATTGTGGGCTTGTACTGTTAATGTACTGTAATGCTGCACCCACCCTGTACCAAAGCCACAGGTGTTGCTACTGACATCACATCTCTCACACAATTATGTAGGTCCCTCTGGTATACCTCCAGGGCAGCAGCCTGTAGCTGGTTAGTATGGTGTTTGTTCAAGTTTGCCAATACACCAGTCATGTTATGGCCATGGTATATTCCATGCACACATTTAACACACCTACCCATAATGCATGCTGTACATGTTCAAGTATTGTTGCTGTTAACTGCACTGCATCACAGTGGTCACCATGATGGTGTATCTGAAGAGTATGTCAGACTCCTGCAATATAACTAACATCCTGTCATTGCAAAATGTGTGCATAGAGATGAACATAATGGTTGAACAAATGGCCTACAGTAGGGACATGTCTGAAACGTCACCCTTATGCAGTGCTACAACAGTGTATATACCATTATTACAATGGCAACTGTTACAGATATACACTACGGCATATCACAGTACTGCAGTCCACAACCCTTACAACCTGCAATGTGGTCCTAACATGAGCAATGAATGGGTAATATGGAATCCTATGTTAGGACAGCAAACATGGGGAATACATACCTTCACAAACACTGGAAGCATATGTCTGCATGGACTCCAGATAAAATATAGGGAAGAAGCTGTTGAGGTACTGACAGCATGCATTCTTCATGAGTATGGACCTTCCAGCAAGTACAGGTCCCCAATGTCACACCAATAAATGGTCTGCTGTCCAAGACGTTTGGGCATCAAATGTGCCCACTTATCTGCAACAGAGGCAGTTGTGGCTTGCACACATCTTACATGCCACGGCATGGACCTCATACCCAACAGGTAGAACCCATGAGTTGGACATATAGCCATACCTCACCACTGCATATACCATGGCAAACAGTGCAGATGGTAATGTATGTGGCGAAGATGTTTGGGACAGGATTAATGTAGAAAATAAACAGATGGCTGTCCAAGACAGATGATGTTATATGTTGCAAACCAGTCATGCAGGCTGCCTAGTAACATGCCACAACACTGAGGGAGTTGAAAGAATGTCTAGCAAGTACTAGCTGTGCAATACCCATTTCAGCAATTGCTTGGACTCTGCATTAGTGTGGCCCAAGGGTTAAGGTAATCAGATGGGACATTTGTACCACAGGGAACATCAGCCAGGCCTCTTTGCAGGTAGCATATGCATAACAGAAAAGGTCCCCAAAAGGCATGTTTTGCAATGTGTACTGGTGTACCAAGACCACGTTGGAAACCTACAGACAGTATCAATTAAGATACATGTGCTGTACAACCAACACCTCACCCAACCTCAGGCCCACCATCCCCATCTGTACCTTGCTGGTGCCAGTGTAGACCTGTATGTTTGCCATTCATTAGCTGGGACTAGGCTGGTACACATAGTGTTCAGTCTTTGGGACTCTGCAAAATGACACATGTGTAGGCCATAGTTGTCAACCATCTGCAAAAAGGCTGAGGGTGGGGAGGGGGTGTCATCATGACACAGCAGTGCACTGAAGCAGAGATCCAAAGGACGCTACAAATGGCTGTATCTGCACACAGTCAAAGTCAGTAACTGTGGCAGACATAACCCTGACTCCACAGCAATAGTGACTGCAGTGTGTAACCTCCAATGGATGTGTACATGAGTTGACCTTGCAATCATGCAGAGGTGGGGGACATTTGTAGGGCAGACTGACCAAATACTGGCAAATGCAGATGCCCCATGTTAGTATACCCCTGCCAGGAATAGTGACTGCTGTAGTACACATAACAGTAGGTGCAACAAACCATCATGGTAAGGGCGTGCACACATATGCACCCACAAAGTGTATGCATCTCAATCAGCATTTGCACAACTAACACATTTGTTTGACACTGCATTTGATTGTACAGGTCATATGTCACATATCAGGTTCATGTAATGTTAACATATGTGGTAATGTGGTCCCATGGCATATCAAGGAAGAGGACATCATATCAATAAGGGTGTGTACACTCCCCATAGCCATGGTAAGGTTTGAAGGCTGTTAGTGTAATTGTATCTTATTGGCCATGCATGCACCACTGATGATGAGATCTGTAAATCGGACATCAGGCATTCACAAATGATATCTGTTCACATATCCTCCCAAGTATGTGTCAGACAAACACATAGGGGCTGTAACTAGCAGAGCAAATATAACTGACACAATGATACACATTCAGCAATGGTGTGTACACCTGTGAGGTTTGGTGCACAGTACATGCCAGGGTGCTGAACAGGTGCACAGCAATAATGTCTACATGGGTGCAGTGTGTTCCAGGGGAAGAGGCATCACCTACTAACACAACCCATGCATCACAGAGATGAATAATGTTGCTAGCAGGGATTGACTGTAGTTGCACTGCATGCTGTTGAGTGCCATATGTAATGCATGTTGACAGATGGGTAATGGGAGGTCTGTGTGTAATATCTTCGTGCAACCTCACTTGTAAGTGTGTGTGTGGGGGTGGGCAGTTATTTTGTCTGTAAGTGCAATCTGATGGAGCGGAGGGGGTTGATGTATGTAGGATGTGTTTGTGTATGTGTGTGTGTGTTTGTGTGTGTGTCCATGTATGCACATGTGTGAGTGTGGGGTTGATCATACCTCTCTACTTCCCTTTGAAATCGTGCAGTAAATGGACATGGACAGACACATGAGACACCAGGAATACTTGTTTGACATGTAATCTCAGGACAGCTGATAGTATAATAAGGTCTGTAGCATGGAACATGCATTGGGAGGAAAACAAGACACCAGGGATACTGTTATAATTGCAATCAGCAGAAAGGTGAAAGAATACCCACGTATGCAGCACTACACATGTATTGAGGAATTACTAGACAACACCAGAGAGTGTTTCCAAATATTACTGTAGTCCACATAAAAAGTTAATAGAGCAACAGATCTTGCATCTACTGAACAATAGTTACATATGACACTCCAGTGTGTGACATTATTGAGTGAATGTAGTAGCCCCTAACATATGGGGCCCATGCTCAAGATGTCTGGACAAACCCAGGGTGAACAGTGGATGACATCAGGGAGTCTTTGAAAAAACGACTCCAATCAAGTCAAACAGGTAATGGAATAACAGGTCATGTTTTGTGATCACTTTTATAGGCAATTAAATGAATGATACATTAATAATTGGTATTAATGACTGTAAGTATCTAGGACTGATGCAGGATTGGGAACTTAAGAGAATAAAATACGGACAGTCTGTAAACTCAGGGGCAGCTAAGTATTATGGTGGAATGTCAGGGTGTGTGTTTGTGTGTGTGTGTGTGTGTGTGTGTGTGTGTGTGTGTGTGTGTGTGTGTGTGTGTGTGTGTGTGTGTGTGTGTGTGTGTGTTTATGTGTGTACTGTTAACAGGTCTTAAACTGCATTTATTGTTTTCCCCTCACAGGTGGCAAGGTGGGTCATGGTCCCTCCTGCAGGCAATCTGATGTTGGTGTCCATACAGACACTGAAAATGATGATAGGTGTGTTGAAGCACAGGCAGGGTTGTCAGAGGTTGAAACCGTGCCATCGTTTGACATCCCGCTGTTATCCACTCCATCCCCACAGAGTCACAGTGCCTATACATACCCCATCACCAGTGGCCATAGCAGAGGGACAGTTGGCATTTGGTGGCAGGGAACAGGACAGTGTGGTATCTATGGCACATGTGTCTGGACACAGCAGCCATAGCTGGATGTCTGGCAGGTTACTACACAGGCAGATGTACAGGGGTGTTTGTTGGAGGTCTACTGGTCATTGTGCCCCTGGTAGAAGTGCCACATCTGGTACCACCAGACACATGTTTCAGGCTGTCATGGAGGCACAGGCATGAATGGAACGGTACACCAGACAGGCTCTGAGGCTGCAGAGGGCTACTCATTCAGCTGTTAGTGACAGCATCCGTGATCTTGCAGGTGCCCTCCGTTATTATACAGCGGTCATGGATAGATGGTGGGGTGAGATGGTGGGATTCCTCGAATGTGGATTGTCCATGTTCGAGCATGTGGTGGGAGTGGTGCATTGGCCATGTGGACATAGGCCAGCAACACCAACCGCTGAAGGTTGATGTGGACATGCAAGGACACCAAGCCACTCCCATAATGGTAGTACCATCCCCAGCACTGCAGGGGGGTGCTGCCCACACCACATCACAGCAAGCTATGTACACGTGGCCCTGGCTAGTCCCAGGAGGGACCTGGTTCCAGCCGACATATATCATCATCAGGGGAGAGTACCATATCATGGCTTGTACCTGGATGTGCCCGTGGAACCCCTGGCAGGCACAGTTCTCATTTCTGTGACAGAAGGTGGTGAACTGCACACACTGCCAGGTATGGTCTGCAGCTGTCCAACAAACACCTGTATAGGGCAGCCACATAGCAGAACTGTGTGCATGCATTCTCACACACAATACAAACACAACTAAGGCAACCCCATACCTACACACACCATATCACCACGGCCATATCAATAATTAAAACTCCTCACTTAGACACACATGGTGTCAAACATATGGCTCAGTCTAGGTCTCTGGCAAACCAACAATACACCCTGTGCATATGATACCTGTGCCACATCCCTGTCATCCATACCATTGATGCAGGGACAGGCTAATATGGTTCTGATGCACACAGTGACTGTACTATTGTATACCAATGTACTGATGTGTAACATTGTCAGCAGTAAAGTTTAATGCTTACATGTCAGGAAGTGTAGCTGCCCAGCCATGATGCATTATAGCTGTTATTAACACTGAGTGATTGTGGTCTCCATAATGTAATCCGTTTGTGTTGTAGGTGTCCATGTGTCAGCAGGAGGATTGTCTGCTGTCATATCCTACAAGGGGTATGGCACTGTGGTGACACCTTGGCCGTGCCATATCCTGGGTACAGGTGAACACATACCACAGGTCTGTATAACAGTTACTGCATGTGCCACATGGCTGATAGGTCTGGGGGGTGGTGTATACAGGTGAGTGCATGGCGGCTGCTGTTATTAGCCCTTCTACAGTGGACAATGGTAAGTGTACAGGGTGGTACACACCACATATTTGAGTATAACACACACAGAGGCTTTAGTGTTGATTCAATACACAGAGAATACTGTACACATGGATGTATGTACCTGTGCAAGGAACACATAGTAGCCTATGTAATTCCACCAAGCCAGAATAGGCACAACAACACATTGGGGAATAAGCAGTCTTCTAGTTTAATATCATTGAAGATGGTACTGGCAGGGTATATGTCCCCTTCCCCAATGCAGTGCAATCTTCAACTCAGTAAACATATGTGTTCTGGTGCAGGTGGCACACCCCTACCCTTTGGAGGGTGAGAGGTGCTGTAGAACCACAGATAATGTGATAGACAACAATTTAACCTGTTAACATGAACTGTACAGTATTACGGCCAGCTAAGTGGGGGGATACACTTAACAGTACATGCAATGAAGGTGGCTCTGTCTACAACAGCCACACCCATCTATATATACCATCCCTAGTATCGCTGCACACCTATACAGTGGGGGAAGAGGCCATTTACACATCTAATACTAGTTGTGATGGAATGTATGTCCACAGGATGATACCTGTGAAATGTTAGCATATGCCAGGCAGTTCTTGGACAGATGACCTCCTGGGACATGTATATTCTGCAAACTGAAGTAGATTCCTTCACTTACACACACACTCTTATCTCGCAACACTGGGCCTAGACCCTTACCTAGGTATGTAGTTCTACTGATGTGTGTGGCTTTAATTGCACACACCATACAGCTTTTAAGATAAGGTGTGTTCCATATTAAATGTTACATGAAGAAAATCCCCAAGCATGTACAGTATGGTAATGGAGGATGTACCGGTTGTTTATGGACAATACATAGTGTGACATACCATTCATATACACATTGACAAACACATAACAGTCAGACATACATCTGAGAGACCTGGGCCTATCAGTGCTAGTCAGTGTGTCCATTGTGTTACATGTAGGTTGCACACAGCACATGCATAACTGGGATGGATAGCATTATCAGTTACATGTATGGTTGATGGTGACAGTGGTCCCCATACAGTGGAACATGGGACATGTACCGGTGGTACTATGGTGTAAAGACAGTATACCCAGCACTCACGCCCCCACTGTGGATATTGTACACTCTGAAACCTATGATAACACTCTGGCTTACCCACCATCATACATTGACCAGGACTGCAATACAACCCCTTGTCCATCCCAAGAGTGCTACTACAGGGATATGTATCTAATGCACATGCCACAGGCATAGTAGCGTGATGCATTGTCATGCCTCTCCTAAGGTCAGCAACATCACTATCCCTAATACTGTGTGGCAATGCATATTGTAATAGGAGAATGTGGCCCCAGAATGTTGTAGCCTACATATATATATAGGGCGGCGCAGTGGTGCAGCGGTTAATGCTGTCGCCTCACAACAAGAGGTTCTCCAGTTCGATTCTCGGCTGGGGTGCCTTCTGTGTGGAGTTTGCATGTTCTCCCTGCGTTCGCGTGGGTTTCCTCCTGGTACTCTGGTTTCCTCCCACATTCTAAAGGCATGCTTCTGGAGCATTTCTCCCCGGGCCTCCGCTGAAAACAGGATCTATGGAACCTAGTCGGACTTTCCCGGTCAACAAATGTAAAATAAAATAAAATAAAAATAAAAAAAATATATATATATATATATATAGATATATACACACACACACATGCACACATACACACACTTGCTAGAAATCAGAAGGTATTCCATGCCTATCAACCCATTTGTATAACAGTGTTGTGCTGGTATTGCAAGACCCAGGTAGCCCTTAGGGAGAAGAGTGTAACAAGGTACATGTAATGTTCGGTACAGCAGCAGCCACATCTAACTATGGCAATGGGGGGTGCAATGGATGTGAAGGGCCTCAGGGTATTCCAAACTACAGGTCTGCAAACACACAGACACTGATATTCTCAGTAATGCAGACTTACACATTTGCCAGTACTGGGGTGCATCAATGCAGATGTTCATAAGTGTGTACCAGGCTATTGTCTATGGAGAGATGGGAAGTGATGGGATGTGTGTGCAGTGGTATCATGCCACCTGTCATGTGGCAGCAGGCCATCTATCAACAGATACCACTGAGGTGATCCTCAGGGTGAGAGTGACATGCATCAACCAATTATCTGGATACATCTTGCAGAGGGCCAGTGAGGTGCTCCAGTTGACATGTATGCAACATGTATTATGTAACCTAGTCAATATCTGTCTTGTAGACCTGTACCCAAGCATGTTCTGTTGACTGTAGTAGTGTAGTTGAATTATCCATGTTATATGGTGCATACAAGTTGTGGATTCCTATCTGTGGCATTCAAAACACAGCTGGGCAGACATGTCAGTTTCAGTCAAGCATAGATAGCCTGTAAGCATCCAAGATGGATACCTGACATCTGCACAACTGTACAGAGAACAGACAGACATCAGCTAGCCAATTTGCTATGCATTAGGATGAATGTGTTGACAAACAGATGTCTGACACTGGTAGGTATGCCATTACTACATTACTGGCAGCCCTCACTGACATGTGCTATATACACAGTAGTCTACAGTTATTTTCTACATGTAAGACCATTATCCAGTAGGAAATATTTAATGGAACACAGCTCACACAGCAGAAACATGACAGTGAGGACTCAGAGTCCATCTTTGCATGCAGGGGTGTTTGTTTCTAGTACTACAATTTGCAATCTACTCTTACTTGGGAAAGCACTGTCAACAGTAGTAACATAATGGTACATTACATGCCAGTGTGACTGCATATAACCGGAGATACTACCCATGTATGTAACACATTCAAATGGAAAAGAGTGTTGTATAAGCCATATATACTTAAGTGTCTCAGACAGTAGACTCACACCCCTTGCTACTGAAATGACAGCACATAGACACATGTTATGTACATGACATTAAATACAGCTATTAAATGTGTCATTACCTGCTATGTTATCAGACTGGAATGTGAGCACTGGTTACCAGGCCTGAGCCATGCTTAACAGGTTTCAGCATTGCTGCAATATTATAGCCATATATGTATGTACATATGTATATGTTTATATATATATATATATATATATATATATATATATATATATATATATACACACCCACACACACACACACACATATATGTTTAACATATGTCCAGAACATGGAGTAGAGTCATACCTCAGCACCAATAGTCTCAACCTCTTTGTGGAGGGGGATGTCATGTAAGTATTGCAGGTATAAATGTAGACTGTTGCTACTGTAACAGGGGTTGTCTTAACAGAAATGTTGTGTGTGGGAGCTCACATCTGATATTTACATGTACGCAGTCAGTTACTGACAGACATCCTAAGGTCATTATAGTACAGTACCCCAGATATCACAGTAATAGTCCTGTGGAATACAGCAGAGATATGACCAAAAAATCTGGACAGTCTGACACACTCTTGTCAGTCCAGAGGTATACACAGAACCCCCTAGTGCAAGACATGTAGACCAAGCCTGAAAATGTGGATGTTAATAGCCATGTAAATGGGTATATCACGTAAATACTGGAATACATATGCCCACACAGTTTATGCATTCACACACTCCTGTCTGTCTGGACACGTAATAACCGGTGGTGCAGTGGTCACATGCCCACATACTACCTAGTAGTTAGTGACATACATATGTACAGCATCCCACTGCACTACACATGTACCTGCAAGTATAGGATGCTCTACAGGCATGTCACAGCACAGAGTAACAGACACCTGTGTGAAAGTGCATACCCACAACCAATGTGAACACAGCCACAGCCACATGTGGTAAGCATGCTTAATATTACAGTATATGGACTGTCTGATCAACACCATCCTCATATGTGCCACTCACACACTAACCCTACATATACTGGGCCAATACACATGTAGTCCAATGCCTGACTGTGGTATGGGACATGTGTGTTTGGCCCTACAAACATGTAAGACAATAGGGTACCATACACTGGAGCAGCATGTAACATCAGGTAGAACAGGACCAAGAACAATGACATCTACCACAGGTTGTACACAGGCCAAGGTGCTTATTCACAATACACACACTGTCAACAATCACCATAAGTACACAGACATCACTACTGAACACACTACAACAGAATGTCCAGGTTTTATCTTCAAATATAACCCCTACTATACATAACATGTCTAGCAATCTGATATCTCATTGGCTTGTTATCAGGTATGATCTCAATAAATAATGGTGTACAGAACATATGCACCTCTTACTGCATGACATATGCACAAAGGTTGACAGACTTGTGGCTGGAGGACCAAAGACAGGGCCAATATTGACATGCTACTGTGATAACCTAATACATTTACTGGTGTAACAGGGTTTGTTGTGACATATATCCTATGAGGGATATGAAGTCAGTAAGTCTCATGGCTGTCACCATGTACTGACTGCAATCCTCAGACTATGCTTCTGCAGTTCTAAAGATGGCTAATCTGTAAGTAACACAACATACATAAAACTCCAAACATCAGCCAATCTGGCAGATAGCCCTACAGGTGGGCATTTCCTCAACCACATAAAACTGTCATGACAGGTATTAAATCATGTAGACCAGCCATATCCACACAAACCCTGTTAAACAAACATTACTTCAAATGCAGAAGAGCAAGACTTACATTCTGTAGTCATGTCTGGAACACCCCCTCCTGTTTGTTGGCCTGTCACCATAGTGTATGTTGTTAGAGGTATATCCCACTACCATCTGTGATGCTGTTTGCCAAACACCGACATGAAGTCCTGCTCACAGTGAATGAAAAGGGCCAACACCCACATGATGTTCATAGTTATATGATTGTGTTTCCATGCAATTGACTATGGAAATGTTACCACAGTTGTTCCACATGCAATCAGCTAGTGGGAGACTGCAATTCATGCACAGACCATCAGCTGATCATGAGCATCACTTACAAAAAACAAGCTGCTTCCTAAGCAAAGCAGGTGTACTTATCCACATCCACGGGAGAGGGAGTGAGAGAGACAGACAGAGGCAAAGTAAGACAGGGAGGGGGTATGAGAGTAAAAGCTAAGCATGTTTGTGTCATACACATTCCAGTACAGGGTTTCAAACCCCTGCCTGAATATGTATTGCAATTACATTTCTATGCAGTTATTGCATGTGCCACATAGCTTACATGTTATGGAACTGTCCAAAGATATATTTAATTGTGAGTGACATCAGCAACAGTGATAAAGAAGGGATAAGGTAGGTGTAGTACATGTGCCTATCCACAGGAACAGATGTCAAGGATGACACAGCCACACTCTCTCAGGGACTCACACACATTATCACAGTTGGCAGGGTCAGGATTAGAATTCCTAACTGACTAGTTTGCTATACTACAGTATTACTCAGGTATCACATGCACCATGGAGGTTATCAGGCTGATATATGGGCAAAGGGTATGTCAAGGTGTCTGATATCAGAAGGCATGCCTCAGTAGGCCAATGGGAGGTGTAGTGAGTGTGAATGGCATCCAAATCATTATACTCCACAAACACACACACACACACACACACACACACACACACACACACACACACACACACAGGTCTGGCAGAACTGACTTGCACGGGTGCATTGCTTCACAGGTGTGTAGTGGTTGACTGTGCCAGAGGGCTGTACAAGGCTAGGTAAAGGGTATACCTTGGCATCAGGCCACATGACAATGGTCTGCAGTGTGGCTCAGGGGTATAGTCTCTGGATTGGCCCACACAGGTGGGTACTGTATTCACCATCCACTCATCTGGGTTACTTTTGAGGGGGGACAGTGCTGTGCAATGCTTGCCATGTATGTGATCTATATTCCATAACATGGACACTGTCTGGGATGTGCACACATCCCACATGCATGTTCAGTGACATGTGGAAGTGTACTTGGGGTGTTTGGGGTATGTTGTGTAGAAAGTTTGTTATCATCTGATGTGCCATTCCTGACCTCATGTGCTGAGAACTGGCAATGGAAAACAGGTTGACCCTGCACCTACATTGACAGCATGATACAGGTATTCACTGGTGTCAGTGGCATCTGTCCATGCAGGGCACATGTATAAGGCATGGTATTTCATTTGTGGGTTATATTTGCTGACTCTACAGCTGTTGCCGGCGTCCAGTGGGGAACATAGCAAAAGACCACTGTATGCAATGATTTGCCTGTTGTAGAGATGGGACAGAGCTTACTGGGCTACCCTTTCCCCAAAGGTGTATTTCAAAGTGAATGACATCAGCAGGCCTGCCAAAGTAGGCCAATGGAAGTTGTAGTGACTGTGAATGGCCTCAAAAGCATTGACCCCTACACAGGAAAACAAACACACACACAGAGTTTCATAGTTGCCATGCCCGGGATTAGAACTCCTACCTAACTAGTACATCACACTACAGCATTACAAAGTTATAGCATGTGCCATGGAGCTTACTGTGTGACTTTTTCCCCAAAGGTGTATTTCAAAGTGAATGACATCAACAGGCTTGCCAAGGTAGGGCAATGGAAAGTGTAGTTCATAGGTTCATAGCTTGGTACTAGGCTATCAGCCCTAGGGCCTATACAAGTCAAGTCATGACAATTCCCTGGCAATTTCATCCCACAATATTTACTTCCCTGGTCCCCAGTCTAGCATGGTGACTGACGTGATCCCCGGGGTGAATTTCCTATCTCCCATCCAATCATCAAGGTTCCTTTTGAAGAGGGCCAAAGAGGCACTCTGCTTGACATGTATGGGCGGTCTATTCCAGAGTCTGGGGAGTTTCCTGGTCAGGAACCCATCCCTCCAGCATATTTTGTTCATTGTGATGACAAGGTTTGGATCCCTGGAGTGTGTGGCTCTGAGGTATTGGGATTTCTTTAAGTGCAGCATGTCCAACAGCTCTGGGTTTGACATGGC
This sequence comes from Protopterus annectens, assembly GCF_019279795.1. Classification (NCBI taxonomy): domain Eukaryota; kingdom Metazoa; phylum Chordata; order Ceratodontiformes; family Protopteridae; genus Protopterus; species Protopterus annectens. The sequence continues at coordinate 140,290,494 of NC_056733.1, forward strand.
ATTGTATGTTAAGCAGAGACTGCCGATGAGTAGACAATTTGTGACAGATTATAGCTGTATGATTTTCAGACTGTCAGCATAGGGTATCTACTTTAAGCCTGTGATTCTTTTAGTGAGGTATTTCTGCAGCCTTTCCAGTTGTTGCAGATGTCTTGAGAGGTACATACCAAATGGGGCATTGTATTCTATAATGGGTCTACTGAGAGATGACTACAGTGGGACAATGGCCTCCTTTTTTCTGGATGAAAAGCCCTTAGTCATGAGGTGTGCCACATAGGCAGATTTCCTGATTGCTGTGGCAATGTGGTTATTGAAGGTGAGACCACTGTCCACCTATGTCCCTAAGTCTCTTATCACACTTTCGGTGTTTAGTGTACTGCCACCTATGTGGTACTTCACGGGTACATGGCCCTTGCCAAAGGGGATAACTATACATTTCTTGGCATTGAGCTTGAGGCCATGGCTCTGGCACTAAGCATCTCTTTCTGTAAGGCACTTTTGTAGAATGTCCACATAATTTGGGGATTCAGTATTGACTCCCAGTTTGCAATCATCTGTGACCTTTGTTAGCCAAAGTCCCTTAGTGTTGGCCTGTACTTGAGAGCAGTAGATGCCAAACAAGAGCGGTCCCAGGACTGAACCCTGAGGTACTCCAAATGTCACTTGTCTGGGGCTGGATTTGGAGTTGCCTACTATTACATTGTGGGTACTGTCTGTACAGCAGTTGGGAACCCATCGGGTGACATAGGAATTAATGACCAGCTTAGTACCTTTATCTATAATTCCATACTGGGGGATGGTGTTGAAGGCCTTGTCGAGGTCCAGTTAAGCTGTGTGAACCACCTTACCCTCATCCACAGCTCTGGAGACTGATTTGAAGATGTCAGTCAGGTTCAGGAGACATGAAAAGCCCTTCACAAATCCAACCCGGCTGGGTTCCAGTGTTTGCAAGTTGCCAATGTCTTTGTTTATAAGATCCATGATAATACATCCCATGGCCTTGCAGATCAGGCTCATCAGAGTGCTGGGTCAGTAGTTCCCAGGATCGAAGGTGGATCCCCCTTGTGGACTGGGATAACTTTAGCTGTGAGCCACTCAGTGGGCACGAAGTCTGAGTTGTGGCTATGATTAAACATGGCACATAGGTGAGGTGTCAGTTCATTTTGTAGTTCATGTAGTACACAGCCCGGGAGGTTGTCTGGTCCCATGGATGCTGTTTTCTTAGGTATAGACAGTGTGTTTTTTACCTGTGTGGCTGCTATTACTGGAATCTGGCAATCTTTTGGTATTGAGATGGGCCCTTTAGGGGGTGGGAGAGGGGTGCAGTTGGCACTGAATCGATCTGCCAGGATATTGGCAATATCCTTGGGATCAGTATATTTAATGCCATCCTGTTGTAGCTCAGAGCAGATCTGAGCATTGCCATTTAGATTCCTGACATAGCTATGGAACGGCTTGCAGTTGTCTTTGGAATCTTTGGCTATATTATGTTAGTAACTAGCTTTGGAGGATTTTATGAGGGATATCAGCTTCTTACTTAGGCTGGTAAGAGAGTATTTTGCATCCTGGGAATTTCCTCTTTTCTCCAACAGTTTCTTCCTTTTATTGTAAAGTTTGTTTATGGCAGGGGACCACCACATTGGCTTCCTTTTCTTGGTGGGAGCATCTTGGTTCTATTTGGGATGGCACAATTTCTGCATGAGTGGATGTGCTCATACAGTGCCTTAGTGTAGGATTCAGCAGTCGACCTTTCAGTTCATGTCTGCATGGGTGCCATGACGTTTGTCACGTCTGACATGTGTAGCATGAAGTTGGCTTTGGAGATGTGTTTTTCAGAGTTTTCCTTACTGGGGTGTGGGGGAGGGATGTGGATGTTAAGGGTGATTAGCTTATGGGGAGACCTGACCACTGACGGGGTGACCATAGGTGTGGAGCATTGATTTCCCATGTTGGTAATGACCAGGTCTAGGATATTGGAGCCCCTGGTGGGACTGTGGTTTACTTGATCCAGGGCATTGGGAATTATGACTTCCAGGAACCGTTGGGCACACTTGTTGGTACACGAGTAGTTTTCCCAGTTAATGGTAGGGTAGTTGAAATCACTCAGTATTTGGGTGTTTGGTTGTGTCATAACATTTTCCAGTATGTTTAGAAAAGTGTAGTGGGAATCTTGGGGCATGGTGGTGGATCTGTAGCAAGCTATACAATTTGGATTGTAGTCTTACCTAGTGCTAGTTGCACCGGGAGAATTTCAGACGCATTGTGTTGGGCAAGTAGCCTGGTGTTGTGAATATCCTTGGTGAATATGGACATTCCTCCACCGTTAGTGTTTTGGTCCTGGTTTGGTGGCCAACAGGTGTGGTAAGAGCTGCACCTCTTATTGCAGGGGTGCTCTCTGGAGCTTTGGATCAAGTCACTGTTACTGCACAGATATCAATGTTCTCCATTTTTAGGAGTGCCTAGTGACTGTGAATGGCCACAAAAGCATTGATTGTTACAAACACACACACACACCTTCACAGTTGCCACATCTGGGATTAGACCTCCTACCTAACTAGTACATCACACAACAGCATTATGCAGTTATAGGATGCACCATGGGGCTTACTGGGGTTCTTCTTCCCCAAAGGTGTATTTCAAGGTGAATGACATCAGCCGGCTTGCCAAAGTAGGGCAATGGGGAATGTAGTGACTGTGAATGGCCACAAAAGCATTGATCCCTACACACACACACACACACACACACACACACACACACACACACACACACACACACACACACACAGTTGCCATGTCTGGGATTAGAACTCCTACCTAATAAGTATATCACACAGTTATAACATGCACCATGGAGCTTATAGGACTACTCCATCACTAAAGGTGTATTTCAAGATGAATTACATCAGCAGGCTTGCCAAAGTAGGGCTATGGGGAGTGCAGTGTGTGTGCATGAACCATAAACCATTCATCTGAAAGCAGACACACAACATTCAGGCACACACAGGTTTAAATTTAACAGGTGTGTGTATACAACTGCTAGAAAAATAATGACTTGTACAGTCATGTTACACTGTTTTCACAAGCACCACAGACACTATAGTGCTGAGGGATACCAGAGGCAAGTGTCTACAGTGATTGACATTTGCACATCATGTGGTTTTAGCCAATTGGATGTGCATTGGGTGGGACAGGCCTCATGATGGGAGGCTCTTTGTTACTGTCTGTCACTCTTTTCCACACATATATGTATGTGTAAGTTTGGCCTATTATAGTGTGCTGTCCTTGGATATATGTGTGTATTCCGATCCAATGTGTGTGCAAAGCATGACTGGTGTGCAATGTAGAGTAGAGTTTGTGCACAAACATCTGTGACTGTCAGATATGTATAGTCCACTGTTGTTGCCAGACATGGGCTTCATTTCTGTAAGTGTTGGGGCATGCCTAGTATGACCTTTCATTATTTTGTTGTTAGACATGGACTTTGTTTCTTTAAGTGTGGGAGCATGTCCAGTATGTCCTTCTGTATTGAATGTATCCATTCTAGGTAGGTTGTACTCCAATGCAGGCTTTTGTGTTCTACACCTACAGTTAGCAACCTGTTTCTATGGGATATTTGTAGATTAGTTGACAATATAGGGTCAAAATGGGCAAAGGATAGTAGGTTACTGTAGGTAATTGTGCCTGTGCTGCTTCTGCTACATGGTTTTGGTGTTAGCAGAGATATTCAGACATATGTACTGTTTTACAATGTGATGTTTTATGTCATCAACTACTGTCAGGTATACATATTTGCTTGCAGTAATTTCTTGGGGAACACAGGGTGAATGAAGCTGTGTCCAGTATTGTGGTCTGCAGCTTACATATTCTTGCACAATCATGCCATTCTGGAGGGGAAGTTGCAGACACTTGCTGATGAGTCTCTGTAAATGGTTCAGCACTTTGGTACAGTGGTGGCAGAGGATCCCATGCTGGTACATCAATTGACGTGACAGTATTGCCATATACTGCTGTGACCATACCTCACAGATGTACAGATTCACACAGGTTACCCAGAGGCAGGGCTCATATTTCTGGTTATTACCCCTTCACATTGTGGTTTACAATGAGGTTTGCAGCCACCCATTCCTGTGTTTGCAGGCAGGGATAGTATGTGCACACAGCTGTTTCAGACTTCACACACTCCATGGTGTTGATGCTCCTACCACCCCTTCTGTTATGCTATCTTCTGCCAAACATTAGCAAACATTATCTGATAAGTTCCCTATAGTTATCACTTCATCCCAGCAGTATTTTGGGGTTGGTCCACAGCTCATACAGTAGGACATTGTGGTCATGTTATTGGGATTTGTTGACATGGCCTTGCATTTGGGTTCTGTGGACTGTGTTATGTTGTTATTTAGGAGTCCATGAGATATACATTGGAAGTATGGGTGAGACACAGGCCTTTGACAGAGGACTGTAGGGCATTTGGTAGTGATGCAGGCCATCTGTAGCAGGGCATTGATTTGTGTCACTCCTACAGTCCTAGGCTGCAAGCCACTATATTCCCTTGGGGTGACAGGATAGGTGTGCAAGGTGTTAATGTCAATAGCTTCTGTCATTACTGATCCAGTGGTGTGGATGCTGGCAGGGTGCTGCTTACAGCTAGGGAAACACCTGCATGGAACACCTCTTCATCATGCTGCATTCTATGGCTATTTCCATACAGAAGTGGATATCATATTGTACTCATTTCCAACAGCAGGGATAAGACCTGTGAGGTACCTGTGGCTGATGGTGGGATGAGCTGGGTTCATGTGTGCTATGGAAGCTACTTGCAGCTGACTCACAGATATATGTGGGGCATTCCACTTATGCTGGCTTGTTCAGGGACATCAGCAGTTTCTCAATGCTTCATACCTGTGACCTTTGTGGTCTGCCAGTGTTTGGCCAGACGACATTGGTATTCCATACTACAAACCCAACTAATGTGCTACTAACCTGTATGTACAATTCCAAAGGTGTGTCCATTTGACAGTAACATTTTATACACTGTCTGTCTAGGGTACTTCCACCTGTGTACTGTTTGTATGTCTGGGCCCACATTCTTCCATGTCCATCTTTCAGATGGTGACAGATATTACATCCAAACAATTACTATGGCTTACTGCTGGAATGTGTCTTGCTGGGATGCATTGTGTTTGGCACTGCAGTTGTGAGAACTTGGCCATGTCATTGGCAGTACTGGCCAATGGCTACCAGGACAAAACCCACCATGCCTACAAGCTGACCACTCTCACACAATATACAACACACACAGCCCTGCATATTGTACACATGCTACAATTTATCTTGCTACTTTGGCCAGCTCAGGTAATCTGTGCTCCACTGTTATTATACCTAGACATACATGTTACTACATTTCTATATAGGAATGTGGGGGGGGGGCACACCTGACAACTGTACACATTTGCTATGACTGTACTGATATTTCAGGTACTCCATTTCATTCTGTATTCTGACTTATCATGCAGACTAGAGGCATATCAGTGTACTACAGTTCTTAGGTTTTATTAACCCACATTTCAGTTTCAGACTTCTTACCCTTCAGAACTAACATCCCACTGCCTGACCTGTTGTAGTCTGCCTGTGTAGGTCTGGGGGGCTGTTCTCCACAGCCATCAACCAGAGGCCTTAGCACAACCTTTCTTTGTGTTTGTCTACACCTGTCCTGCTGGCTTAGACTGTTGTTGGGTATGTGTGCCTCACTGACTGGCATGTGTGTGTCCTATGGACGCATATTTGGCCCACCACATTTCCTGCAGTGGGTTTTGTCACCTTGTCTAGTACTGGCTACTATGGTGACACAAGTATTTGTTACAGATTTCATGCTGCCAATATAGGTGTCTACTATCTGCTGGCATCCCATTCAGCCACCGAATTCCCTTGCATGCTAACATCAATACCATAGATACAATTAACAAAACATACTACTCCATTCAACAATTCATAGGGAGAGTGACTTACCTTGTGGCTGTGCCAGTATTGAGGATGGTGCTGGAAGGCTGACTATGTCAGATGCACATAGTATACTCCCTATACATAGTTAAGCACAGGTAGTGTCATGTTTGGCATCCCTTTTACTGTATGTGCGAGTCAGAGAAAGGTGTAATTCCCTGGGTTCCTACCATGTCTGTGTATGTGCTATGCATTGCCTCTTTGTCAAGGCCTGGGCATACTGGTCACACCTCCTTCTGCCTACTGGGGCAGGCTCAGGTTGTTTCTCCTCCAAGTCAATCTGTGCCTGTGCAGACCTTGGCAATGATGGGGGGCTGTGTGACCCTGCCCCGTGCTGTTCCTGCTGCAGCTGTTTCCACAGGATCATATTGGGTAGCATGGCACATACGATAACAATTTGGGTACATGTATCTGGTGAGTACTGCAAGGTTCCACCGGATATGTCCAGGAACCAGAACCATGACTTGAGCATCCCAAACACATGCTCTATTATGATTCTGGTCTGTACTTGCACCTCATTATGGAGTTCTTGTTTGGGTGTGTGTGCATTTCTGATGGGTGTCATCAGCCATGGCTCCAGTGAGTAACCAGCATCCCCCACAAGGTGGCCATATGGAATGTCCCCACTGGCAAATCTCTGGTACAGCAGCATCATATGCTAGATGTGGGAGTCATGATAGCTTCCAGGGCAGCCAGCACACACATTCATTATAATGCCCTGGGCATTGCACACGACAGCAGTTTATGTAGACCCTACCCCGCTTGCTGGGTGATGCTTTCATGTGTATGTGAGTGCAGTCCATAGCACCCACTACCTCAGGGTATTCTGCTATTTGGTGAAAAAGATGCATATTGCTGGTCAACACCTCATGGTTGTTGAGGAAATATAAGTGCTCACTGGCATGTGCTGACATGGCATCCAGGAAATGGTGGAGTACCCTGGATGCTGATGCCTGTGAGAACCCCATGATAGTCCCAGTTGGCCTTTGCAAGGTACCTGTGGCTAGTATTCTTAGGGCTACACATACCTTGGTATCCACTGGGATGGGTTCCCCTCTCTTGGTTTTGTATGTGAGGCATGGCCGGCACAGCTCAACAATTTGCTGTAGGAGGTCCCTGTCCACCCTATAGTGCTCTACTATCTTCAGCACATATGTAGCCCTTGGTAGGTTACCCTTGGTCTGTACTCTTTTCTCCTTCTCCTCACTGTGGGTTGGTCATCAGCATTCTCATCCTCACCACCCTAAGCCTCTTCTACATGTTGATTTATGAGAGCTAATGCAGTCTTTATCATTTTGTTGATTTTTTTAGGTAAAATATCCCCATTTGTGTACACCGGTGCTGTAGAGTTTGTTGGAAAAAAACAGAGGGAAAGGTGTTTGCATAGTTTATAGTAGTGTGCTGGGCTGGGCTGCTGCCTGTGTAATTGGCTGATTCTGATACATTTCACCTGCCAGCTATTCTAGTTCCCCTTGATTACCTTTCTACTGCTATTTTCCCTACCCACTGCCTTCCTGTTTAAGCCCAGAGGCATGGCGTGCAAACACAGTGCTCAGATGTGCTCGGGGCTGCTATTTCCTGGATTGCTTTTTTTTTTTGGTTTAACACCCGGTGCATGGCACACACACACATTTAGGCAATGGAAAGTGTTCGCAGCAGCTTCAGACACACACCCTTCCTTAGCTCTGCTAAGCTTAGGGCAAACCCGAACCACAGGGCTCCAGTAAGCTTACAGTATGCCTGACTCACCCTTCTATGATGTCAGCTAACTCTTAGGCTTGCACCATGGTCTTCCTGCAGCTACACGGTTGGGTGCAGGCTAGCCATGAGGGGAAATCTGTGATTCAGTATCATTTCCCTCATTTGCATAGGATTGCCTAATAATGCCTAGTTACAAGCCACACACTGACTGTTCCCCCTTAGCAACCACTATTCATTGGTCTTGTTGTCTTCTGCCTGCCATTGACTATAATGGCAATATTGTGATTTTGCAGGGAAAGCTTTTTTCTAGGTTTTTCTTTTATTTTCTGGCTGATTCCATTTGCGCACTGCTGGCCTACCCTTAAACGGACGATATCGGCCAAAAAAAGAAATAAAAGTTTTTCTTTTTTTTGCAACTGTTTTTCATGCCGATGGCCATATATTTTGCCATTGGCATGCTTTACACATTATATACATCCTTTATTTGGAGCTGTCATGGCTTTGTTTTGTAGTTTGCAGAAATGTACTCAATTACTAACTGAGTACATTTCTGCAGGTTACACTAGTCCTGCACAGATGGCTGCCAGCTTCCTGGATCACAAATTCACCTCATTTGCATGGATTTCACTTGCAAATGGGGTAATTTGCATACAGGAGCTGTGTCTATGCAGGAACAGTGCCGGAGCGCTCATGCACATCCCGGGAGCTTGTTCCTGGATCTCTCGGTGGCCATATTGCCTCCAACAGCTCCTGCACTATTCCTGCATGCCATGCAGAGCTTGCTGAATCCTGGGGAGGATATGTTTATTTATGTTAATGGTTAGTTTTATAAATGAATAAGGAAGAAAAACATGTATAGAGAAGGTGTAGATGGTGCAAAAATGTAAGGGATATTAGAGAAAATAACTGGAAAAGGTAGCAAAATTGAATAATTAACTTGGGTATTGTAAATGTTCAGGAAAAAAATGCACATGGAGAAGATAGGTTAAGATATAATTTATATGAAAAGGCTATCTGGTACAGAAATATGTACTTTTGTAAGTATTAAAAGAATGGCTAAATGAAAGTATTAAGAAGAGTATAAGGTAAAGGGGTGAGAGAATATATGACAAATTGACAGTCAATATCACTATTTAACATTGATTATAAAATGCTAATGAAAATTGCAAAATTAAGGATAAAAGATATGTATACAACAATTGATAGTGAAAATATTTATGGGATTAAAGGAAGAAAAGCAAAGGTGAAGTTAATGGTGATTAAACAAGATGTGGACAGCTTTAGATTCATAGGCTCATAGATAAATACCAGGCAAGCAGTCTGCAGACCATTACAAGACTAGCTATAAAAACCCTATTCAAAAGTTTTATCCAGGGCAAGATAAAACAGATGTGGGAGGTAGTGGTGGATTTGAGGCTGCACATCCATTAATCTAGTTTTACCTAGGTGGTGACAAGGTTGCTAATCTGCTTGACATATAGAAGAAACTTGTTTTAGTGGTGTTGGATATGGCTGGAATATTAATCTAACATGTTAGCATGTTCATAGGTGAATGTTAAGCTACCTTCCCAGAAGGATCATTTTAGCCTAGTTAATAACCTGACATCAGAATCATACCCTGCATCTTGTGTTTATGAGATGAAGACTTTAACCACTATGCCCAACTCACATGTCTTATTTATCCTTGACGAAGGTTTAATTCCTTTAACTGGGTAGTTGAGGTGCCATTTATTCTGAAAAGGAATGGGATGTCAAAGAGGGCTGAATCTTTCATTTCTCAAAAGGCTAGACAATGGTCTCTACAGAGGAGTCTATAACAGACTGTATACAGGGAAATGATTACCCACCTGTCCTGATATTTTTTGAGGCCACTGATTGTTTTTCTTAGGAATGTCTGAGATCACTCACATTGATTGACACTTAAAAAAATACATGTCAAAAGGTTCATTATATTCATTAATAAGCCTGATATAATATGAGTAAAGGGGTATTAAGACTTTTTTAGTTCTAGTGGAGATGCCCATGGAAATTATATGAGCCAAATAGAAGATTTTCTGAAGTACTGTAGAGACATGATTGTCAATCAATAAAGGAATTATCAAACAAAATGCATCGAACCATTACTATGCTGTCTTATAAGAGGAGTGTGTCACTTATACGGTATATGAAAATACTTTGTTTACCAAAATGAACTATGTTTCACTTTTTCACATTCCATTTTGAGACTATTATCCTTGTTCCAGTTGTTAATGTGGTCTAACCTATGTTGGAGCAATTGTGAGTCAATGGAAGATCTCATAAATACACCCAGTTTACAGCTATCTGCAGGCCTTGATAACCCCAGACCAGCAGCGTTTCCCTAAAGGTCTCAGAAATAGGTGCCAGATAGGAGAGTATGCAATGCTGAGACCTGTGGTGTGCTGCAGGTAACTCTCTTGATTACAGAAGGGTACTTATGGCTCTAACTATATAGGTTTTGTCAGACAACCACTTATCCACAGCACAACATAAGGATTTCAATTCTAATTTACAAATCTGTCAATAATGTCTGCAAAAAAATAGTGTCAAAAGTTTTGCTCAGATCCAGATATGTTGAAAGTAAGGCTTAAAGCCTAAATAATAAAAAAAATTACACTCTTTCCTAGCCTTCTTCACACTTCAGAATATAGACATCTGTGCAGTTACCAAGACATGGTTTAAAGTGACATAGAGTACCACGGCGGTGCAAAGTCTCAATTCCTTCCATACATTTAGACCAGTAGCTGCACAGACAAGGGCCAAAGGTGAAGGTGTCATAATATACATCAATAACAAGCATACCTGAAGGGTGATCAAACAGAATTACATGCTGGATTTCCTTCATGTGCAGATCACCACAGACAAAAATCCCATATCATATCCTAGCCAGCTACAGGTCCCCCTCCACATCTTAAAACATTCACAATGCATACTTAGACCTACTGGAGACAAGTATGCATACTTGGACCTATTGGAGACACTTACCATCCAAACTGACACCCTACTCATGGAAGACTTTGATTACCCCTATACAGACTGATAATTTTACATGGCCTCAAATCTACAGACACAGAGGTTCCTGGAGTTCATAAATACAAACACCCCTAACCAAATAGTGAATACACCCACTAGATGCTCCAAAATAATGGACCTTGTGCTCACAAATATGGGTGAATGCTGCACCCCCTCCCCCCAATGTCTGTTCCTCCCTGGTAAAGCTGACATAAAACTGTCTCCTTCAAAATCAAATTCAACTTCATAATCCATTAAAGCCAGTAACAGTTAAGAACTATTCTAAGGCAAATTACCTGTTATCATGTGATGGTTTGTCAAAACTCAATGCCTCTCCAAACCACAAGAACACACAGCTCTATACTGAATTGCTCTCAGAAACTGTGTACAACCATATCATTGGTTGTTTAGATGCTTCTGTTCCCACTGGAACTAGCCCCAGAAACAAACAACCCTGGTGGTATCCCAAATTCAGCAGAATATGCAACAAAAGGAAAAAAGGTATGACAAAAATCATGACAGGTAAATCCTATTAAGATAGAAACTATCTCATCAAAATAAATAGGCAACTAAGAGGGCTAATTACTTTTACAAAAATATTCTTCTTATATCTAAATTTCCTAAATTAGCTATGCAATGCTTTGATTTCATCCAATCAATGTCTAACCCTCTCTAAGTTTTTCTCCAATTATAAAGCATGCTTGAATTTCAGAAACTATTAAATAAAATAAATAAATAAATGCATAACAAAAAAAAAAAAAACAGAAGGACCAAGAAAGGCTTCCTAGAAATATTCCCTAAATATTGATGTTCCTTGTGACGATGTGTTGCATTGCCAGCTATGCCAGGAGAAGTAGTACAGTGGATGTGAAACATATGACAATATAGTTAGCTGGAATTTTGTAATGAGTTACGTGTCATTTGTATATCAAACCAATCTGTACAGATGCTTGTGTTGAAAATATTATTTGTAAAGCTGCCTGTGTTAAACTATACCAAAAGTGTGTGGTGCTGAAGAGAAAAATAAATGCACTTGTATGTCAGACTATATTATAACTATTGAAATTAATATTGTAACAGAGGATATTGGAAGGGAAGAGGTTAAACTCAGCTCCAGCTAACTTTGAAAAATAGTATGAAATTAAATTACTACTTTAGACCATAAATATTGTATCTTACAGTTCTGATTGCAAGTAGATATGAAATGTCTGCGCCAGAGAATGGTTTATTAGCTCCTGTAGGAAGAGTGGAAGTGTTTTATTGTTTTATGACTTCCAGAAGCTGTAACAGATCTAAGCAAAGCTCTATCTCTGTGATGGTAACACTTGGGGGTAGTATGGGAACCACAAATCAGGTGACCAGATGTGTGTGATGTCGTTCTGTAATCCATCACTAAAATAATGTTTTAATTCTAGATGACACTAAAGTTTCAGAACAGTCTGTTTCTGAAATCTGACAAAGAAGGACCCCTCACCTACTTCATCTTGCCTTGTTCTAGTAAGTGATCAGGGAATAGTAATTCTTTAGCTCAAGTCAGGAAAATATAATGAGATTGGTTAAGTACTGTTTTTTCTGTATCTATGTGAATCTATTCATCTGTGTTATTTTAATATTTCTTGTGATTGAAACGCTGGTGTTTATTATAGATAGATATTCCATATTTTATGTTCTTTCATTATTAATTATTAAATATATTTAAGCTTTTATTGTGGCTGGTCTTTTAGAGAATATTTTGACCTTTGAGAGTACTTATATCAATTTTGTGACTCTGTGGCCACTCGTGAAAGCCTTACTGCAATGGTCAAACACTATCCTTGGTATTAATATTAATTTCACTCACTATAATTTGGTACCCTCGTATGAACCTGGCTGTGGAGTATCTGATGGCAATATAATTACCTTACAGTCTGGGCAGAATGGGGCATGGCTAGTAAATCTGTGCCAGCCTTTCCGAGGGGTGTGTGTGTGTTTGTGTGTGTGTGTGTGTGTGTGTGTGTGTGTGTGTGTGTGTGTGTGTGTGTGTGTGTGTGTGTGTGTGTATATGTGTGTGTTTGTATGTGTGTGTGTGCAAATCAAATCTCCAAGAGTATGTGTGTCAGCTGTTCGGAGCAGAGAAAGTATTGATTTTACAGAGAGGGTGCTGGAAGGCTTGGCTTGGACAATCAGCTGAGAACTCAACTCTATAGCACTGCCAGTGGGAAGTCTCATTGGGGCCTTGGAGACAGAGAGACAGAAATCCAGACACTGAACTGTGTGTGTTCCCTGTGTGCTCTTAAGGGAAATTATGCTTGATACAGAGAGCTGCATCTGGAAGTACTGGGTGTATCCATTTTTGTTCTAAGTGAACATTCCTCTCCAGAGTCAGTGGTGAGGATTTAGGCTCCTTGATTACTGGCTCAGAGAGGGGATGTCACACTGCTAATCAGCACTAATTTCAAGTAACTGAATATAATGCATTAACTTAATAATTGATATTTTCAAGGAATGCTGGACAATGTTACATAGTGATACACTTTAAAGGAAACTAAATATAGCTCCTCATCTCTAATAAAAAGAGGCGCAGTATTGTTTACATGGTTATACATAGTAACTTCACAGGACCTAAAGAACGAGACTCACACTTGGTTGAATATCACAGAGGTACTTATCCCATGGTTCATGCATAGCAAGACCTTATACTCTTGGTGTTTTGATAAAATCAATAATATAACTTCTAGAACTAGTGACATTTTCTATTGCCAAATAGTAAGGGTGGTTTGGGCTCTGACATCGGGCAGATTCCGAAAGGATTGCTCTCAATGTAAGTCTGCCCTGATTCCAAAGAACTGCTCTCAGTGTAAGTGACTTATTTCAGTGTAGGGTCTATCTATAAATAAGCTTACTTCATGGACCAGTTTCCATAAGATCTGTCTCAATGTAAGTGGTCAATTGCAAAGAGACCAAGTCTTTTGGAATCGGGCCCATGCACCTACAGCTTATTTTATATGGTTAATGCACAATGAATCTCTAAGACCAGGCTGTAGGACCTCTTCAGAAATATCAAAAAATAAAGATGAAAAGTGCAATAGCTTTTCATTTTATTGAAGAGCATAACAGTTGCCCTAAAAGCTTAAGGATCTCATTTTTCACAGTTTAAATGTAGTACAAAAATGGAAAATGTTAAAGGGAATAGATATGATATAATAAAAATGTTCTATTATTAAAGTGTGGCCCCCAGAATCCTGATGGACTTAATTATGAAATCAAGTGAAATTATTTGTTCTTTTGATTGATTTCTGAATACTACTGGTTGTATTTTTTAATTGCTTTCTTATTAAATATTGTGATTTTTAATTGTTCTATAATACTCCCGAGAAGGTTGTACCAAAGGACCAGATAGAATAGAAGCATTTTGCGTTGATTTTTATAAAACTCCAATTGTCATTAGTTATTTGGTGTAGCTTTTTGTTTGATCATTTGCATAAAAAGTTCTGCTGGTTAGGTTAGACCCTGTTAGGGGTCGCCACAGCGGAACTCCGGTCCGCTAATGATTGGTAGTTGATTTTTACATGCCGAGTTACCAGCTCTGATGCACATCCTTCAAAGAAGGTACGCCCATTCACGCATGTCTCCATGCAGAAGATGCTCTAGCTGAGAATCGAACCGGACAGCATCTTACTGTGAGGCGACAACGCTACCGCAGCACCACCACCGCAGGTTGAGGTGTCATTGGAATAATGTTGTAAAATCCACAGATTAACACAAGTGCCCCATACAGTATATGTACACATGAATCACAGATACAAATCGATGGTATAATGTGTAATAAATGATAAAGCCATAGAGTGTCCAAATCCACCACCTTCCCAAGAACCATTTTACATTTCTGTTTAAATTAGTGCGGGGGTAATTGGAAGTAAGCACTATTAAGCAGTAGTAAGCAGGAGTAAGCATATTTAAGCAGTAGTAAGCGGGTTTAAGCCTGTTTGCACAGGGTAAGCAATGCGCTCACAGGTTAAGCAGTATTGAAGCTAACTCTCTGTACGCATATTTAACCAGAGGTTAGCATTGCTTACCTTCGCGCAAACCCATGCAAACTCATTTACAATTGCTTAAAAGTGCCATAATCACTCTGTATGCAACAGCCGCTGTTCTGCCCAGAAACAAAATAAACAGCCCTTACAGGTCTTGAACCCAGGAACCTGTACACTATAGTCACAGTAGTTAACCAGTAAGCCATCACAGCAGTACATAAAATTGAGGTATTACCAAACAGATCTTCAATACAGGCATATTAAACTTAACATGTGAAAGGAATCTATATACAGTTTTATGTTGTATAACATACAACATAACATAAATATGTGAACTGGAGTACTTCATTAAGTCCAGATGTGAGGTGTTATTGTAATAAAGTGTTGAAATCCCCTAATAAACACAAGGACCCCATACAGTGTGCGTACACATGAATCATGGATACCAAACACATATATAACATGTAATGAATAATAAATCAATGCCAAGGAGCAAATAGTATGCAAATTAAAATTTAGGTAATGCTAAGCTTTGCACAGCCCTGCTTACTAGGTGTAAGCAATGTGTAGGCCAGCTAAATCAGTTTTCCCATTGGTATACCCCTTTAAGCAATGCCAACCTTAGGTAAACAGGTTTGCCTATAGCATTTTCAAAACTGACCAATCACAGAAAAATCTGGGAAATTGGCCCTATTTAAACCCAACAGGTGGGAATACATCTCATAATTGGTTGCAGCTTCCTCCTGTAGGCACTATGACTGGTGTTGGAGAGGGAATGCGCTTTTGGGCACAGAGCAGGGGCATCTAGGAGTCCAAAGTCAAGGCAGGACTCCTTGTTAAAGACCATGACCAGAGACTGCTGCAGGGCCAGTACCAGGGTTCCCAATATAAAGGGGAAGCCTGGGACCATCTTGCCCGTGACCTCACCAGTGCCACTAGCATACCTCAAACTGGTGAGCAGGTCAGGCATCACTATGCCGACCTGAAGCGGAGAAACATAGTAGAACCTATGATAGTTTTCTTTCATTAACAAAAGCTAGGATTCCAGCACATCTGAGAGAGCAGAGCCTCTGAAGAGATGTGGTTTCATGCATTAGTGGGGAAAAAAAATATTTGGTGAGGTTGAAGTCACAACAGTGTTTTAGACACTGCACAGAGCATTTCAGTGGTACAGACAGCTCAGTGCAATGAAGTGGACATATAATACAAAGAAATGTGTAAAAATCGGTAGACTATCTATGCACACACACACAAACATGCACACACACACACACACACACACACACACACACACACACACACACACACACACGTGCACATGCACAAGCACACATACACACACACACACACACACACACACACACACACACACACACACACACACACACACACAAACACACACACACACTGCAGTAATGTACAAAACAACACTATGTTTGTTTCATTTGTTTAATAACAATAAATAGATGAAAAATGGGCAAAAAGTGATAGAAATAAGCAAAAGGGAAGTCAGGAAAGTAAGAAAACAAAACTTAAAAAAAAATCATGTAGACAACATACATACAGTGAGAACAAAGCATACCTGTAATTTATGATAATACAAAAAAGCAAACCACATACACCTCACTTGTCCCTGAGATTCTGCACATTGTGCCTAAAACAATGAATGATTTAACAATGCAGACATAAAGACATGAGTTGTGATGAGTAATGATGGGCAGTAAACAGGCTGACTTTGGTACAGGGTCAACTTGCCAGTCACAAGGATAGGAAATTCACCCCAAGGATCACATCAGTCAGGGCGACATGGGTCCAGAGAAGTAAATATTGTGGGAAGCAATAGCCAATGAATTGTTATGGCTAGGCTTGTATAGGCCCTAGGGCCAATAGCCTAGTACCAACCTATGAACCTATGAACCTAAGATGGAGCTCTTGGATCAGTGCATCCAAGAGGCTAGGCCAAAGGGGGATGTCTCAGCCATGTGTATCAGTCCACTACCTGTTTAATAATTGCTAGCTCATGTATATTATGAATAGGTATGGCTAAATATTTTTCTTATGTCTTTGACAGTGGCAGATGAGTTGGCTGTGATCCGGGAAGCCCATGCCTGTAGATTTCAGAGGTTGTGTTGCGAGGCAGGTTAGTAATACTCTTGCATGTACTATCATAAGAAATAAATGTAAAAGTAGTAGAAAGTTAAATGTCAGTATAAAACCTGTATTGTTTAAGGCATGTTCTGAATACACCAGACAATATGGCAGGAAGAGTCTCATATAGGTTGCATGCAAATAAAAGGTTAACAGCCCGAAAATAAAGGTCTAACTCCTGGACTGCTTGTGTCTACTCTGGTATCATATGGAAATGTAATGTTGCAGTCTCTTAATAGTACTGTTATATTAAGCACTGTTACCCACACTGTGCTACTTAAATAAAATGCATAGGAATGTCTGTATATGACTGTTGCAATCACAAGAGGTCATATTGTACAATTGAGAGAGACTTAGACAGAAAACAGTGAAAAGAAAGACAGCATAATCCAAATAGTACACTCAACTGAAACATGAACTGTTGTATTGTTAGCACACACAGCCATGGTTTGAATCCTGGGAGTGGTAGTCAGCTGTATGCAGAATCATACCCCACAACTGTACAGATATGTCCAGAATGTCAAGTTAATTGGCCCATATCCGCTGCCATTTCACCCTGTCCCCTTGGCAAATCAGTGGGATGATCCCAGATGTTTAGGCAGCAAATAACGACATACAACTGATTGTCAGACATCTATAAGAACAAACCTGTCACTCTAGCAACTCCGCAAAATGTTATGAGAATAATAAGCAAAGTATGTCCCATCTCCACCCCCATGTTGTGAAGCTGTGACCAGAGTGTGTGCATTTACAGAGTGACATGTACGTGCATAATAATAATGTGGGATCTAGTAATATGTGTGGCAAAATTCAGGTAGTGATAACAAAAATTCCCCCCACAGGTCTGTCAGATAAAATAACTGTGCCTAGAAATAAAAGACTGAAATCCTGGACTGGTACTATTTACTCTGATATTGTATGGCATTGTTAGTGTTGCAGTTGCTCTGAATAATAAGGTATTACTCATCACTGTCATCCACACTGTGCTACATAATAAAACTGTCTAGGAAACCCTGTATAAAAGTGTTGTAATTATAAGGTCAGATTGTAAAACTATGGGAGACTTATAGACAGAAATCAGAGAAGAGATACACAGCAATATCTATATAGCACACTCAGCTGTGATGTACACTGTTCTATTTTTAGCAGACACAGCCATGGTTCGAATCCTGGGAGTGGTAGTAAGCTGTATGCAGAACCATACCCCACAACTGTACAGATATGTCCAGAATGTCAAGTTAATTGGCCCATATCCACTGCCATTTCACCCTGTCCCCCTGGCAAATCAGTGGGATGATCCCAGATGTTTAGGCAGCAAATAACGACATACAACTGATTGTCAGACATCTATAAGAACAAACCTGTCACTCTAGCAACTCCCCAAAATGTTATGAGAATAATAAGCAAAGTATGTCCCATCTCCACCCCCATGTTGTGAAGCTGTGACCAGAGTGTGTGCAGTTACAGAGTGACATGTACGTGCATAATAATAATGTGGGATCTAGTAATATGTGTGGCAAAATTCAGGTAGTGATAACAAAAATTCCCCCCACAGGTCTGTCAGATAAAATAACTGTGCCTAGAAATAAAAGACTGAAATCCTGGACTGGTACTGTTTACTCTGATATTGTATGGCATTGTTAGTGTTGCAGTTGCTCTGAATAATAAGGTATTACTCATCACTGTCATCCACACTGTGCTACATAATAAAACTGTCTAGGAAACCCTGTATAAAAAGTGTTGTAATTATAAGGTCAGATTGTGAAACTACGGGAGACTTATAGACAGAAATCAGAGAAGAGATACACAGCAATATCTATATAGCACACTCAGCTGTGATGTACACTGTTCTATCTTTAGCAGACACAGCCATGGTTCGAATCCTGGGAGTGGTAGTAAGCTGTATGCAGAACCATACCCCACAAGTGTATAGAGTTGTCCAGAATGTGCAGTTAAGTGGCCCATATCTGCGGCCCCCTGGCATATCAGCATGCTATAACTGACTGTCAGGTCTGTACATATTTGGAATATGTCTATGAAAACAACCTATCATTGTACAATCACCAAAGGTTTATGAGGGCAATAGTCAAAATATGTCCCAGTTTTACCTGCATTTTGTCAAGACATGCCCAGAGTGTGTGCAATAAGAGATGGGCAGGTATGTGCATAACATCAACCTGGAATCTGGGAATATGTGTAGAAACAGTCAGGTAGTGTTAACAAACAATACCTCCACAGGTATACCAGGTAAGAGGTATATACTGCAGGTAAAACACAGTTTATGTATATATCTGTCTACATCCATACCACTGTCCAAACTAAGGCCATAGGGTAGTGTAATAATACATGTAAGGTGCAGATCACAGCACTGACTAGGAAAGTAATG